>NW_027595575.1:0-35465 GCF_031162955.1 Sander vitreus | reverse complement strand
CCACAAGCTGAGCATGTTCATGCGGCATTCAGCTATTCTGCGTTCTAAAGTGCTAAAGGTTGGCGTGTTCCTTAAAGCAAACAGATGTTTTTTCCAAATTCAATACAAAATGCCAGTTATAATCACTACTGCAGTATCAACATTATTCAAACATTTCATGACAAATGTCTTTTGTTCTAAGAAGAACATTATTTTACTGTTATGGCCTACTGGAAATGTTAGCCACATACCAGGGCTTAGTCTTCTTCCTGAGGAATAGTAACCCATTTCTCATGGAAAAAGACCATGAGCGGTTGACTGTATTACATCAGGGTTTCTATGGGTGATAGGTTTTCTTAAATCTTTTAAAATATTTAAATAGATCCATCCTCTCCCTCACATGCTACTGGTTTCCAGTGGAGAGGGAGCAAAACAAGCCTAGTGCATCACTCGCCGCTTTGCTTTTGACATAGTGCACTTCTTCATTAGTTTTTCATCCTCCAGACCAAGCCAAGAAAATTGACTCAAGATATTTCTCCACATGATAAAGGCGTTCTTGAATATCCCAAAAATGACGATAACTCATTTTCGACCAAAGATTAAGTTACGGCCTTTTGCCTTAGCACGGTAGAGTAGTCATTTGAAGTGGCATTTTGGCTGCATCTCTTTGAATATGTATACAGTATATTGCTCAGAGAGTACCAATATTCATGTTTTGCTTAAAAATAATTTGCAAAAGGGGTTTGAATAAATTCAGGTGCAACTCTGTGTCTAAGTACTTCGCATCTCTGTCTTGCAGGGCCAGTGAAGGAACCGATTCTCTCAAAATGCTGCAGAGCCATAATCGGATGCAAATCATGCATCAATCACTCACTGCAGACTTCAACTCAGCAGTGGTGGAATGTAACGAAGTACAAATACTTTGTTACTGTACTTAAGTAAATTGTTAACGTACTTTACTTAAGTAGAATCAATAGTGCATACTTTTGACTTTTACTTCGTTACGTTTTGCAGCAATTATCTATACTTTCTACTCCACTACATTTCTACAACGTTCCATTACATTTTCATTAGATTTTTGATCAGTTTTTGTTCTCTTAATACATCCATGGTTTTTCCCCCTGCCAAAACATATTCCTGACCGTCACACGTTTGTCCCACCAGTGAAGTTTGAGTGCCATAGATACAGTGGGGCAAAAAAGTATTTAGTCAGCCACCAATTGTGCAAGTTCTCCCACTTAAAAAGATGAGAGAGGCCTGTAATTTTCATCATAGGTACACTTCAACTATGAGAGACAACATCCAGAAAAAATCCAGAAAATCACATTGTAGGATTTTTAATGAATTTATTTGCAAATTCCTCGGGAAAATAAGTATTTGGTCACCTACAAACAAGCAAGATGTCTGGCTCTCACAGACCTGTAACTTCTTCTTTAAGAGGCTCCTCTGTCCTCCACTCGTTACCTGTATTAATGGCACCTGTTTGAACTTGTTATCAGTATAAAAGACACCTGTCCACAACCTCAAACAGTCACACTCCAAACTCCACTATGGCCAAGACCAAAGAGCTGTCAAAGGACACCAGAAACAAAATTGTAGACCTGCACCAGGCTGGGAAGACTGAATATGCAATAGGTAAGCAGCTTCGTGTGACGAAATCAACTGTGGGAGCAATTATAAGAAAATGGAATACATACAAGACCACTAATAATCTCCCTCGATCCGGGGCTCCACGCAAGATCTCACCCCGTGTTGTCAAAATGATCACAAGAACAGTGAGCAAAAATCCCAGAACCACACGGTGGGGACTTAGTGAATGACCTGTAGAGAGCTTGGACCAAAGTAACAAAGGCTACCATCAGTAACACACTACACCGCCAGGGACTCAAATCCTGCAGTGCCAGACGTGTCCCCCTGCTTAAGGCAGTACATGTTTTGGAGGACAAAGAATGCTGAGTTGCATCCAAACACCACCATACCTACTGTGAAGCATGGGGGTGGAAACATCATGCTTGGGCCTGTTTTTCTGCAAAGGGACCAGGACGACTGATCTGTGTAAAGGAAAGAATGAATGGAGCCATGTATCGTGAGATTTTGAGTGAAAACCTCCTTCCATCACAAAGGGCATTGAAGATGAAATGTGGCTGGGTCTTTCAGCATGACAATGATCCCTTCGTAAGAAGCATTTCAAGGTCCTGGAGTGGCCTAGCCAGTCTCCAGATCTCAACCCCATAGAAAATCTTTGGAGGGAGTTGAAAGTCCATGTTGCCCAGGCCCAGCCCCAAAACATCATTGCTCTAGAGGAGCTTTGCATGGAGGAATGGGCCAAAATAACCAGCAACAGTGTGTGAAAACCTTGTGAAGACTTTTGAAAACCTTTTTGAAAACGTTTGACCTCTGTCATTGCCAACAAAGGCTATATAACAAAGTATTGAGATGAACTTTTGTTATTGACCAAATACTTATTTTCCACCATAATTTGCAAATAAATTCATTAAAAATCCTACAATGTGATTTTCTGGATTTTTTTTCTTCTCATTTTGTCTCTCATAGTTGAAGTGTACCTATGGTGAAAATTACAGGCCTCTCTCATCTTTTTAAGTGGGAGAACTTGCACAATTGGTGGCTGACTAAATACTTTTTTGCCCCACTGTATATATGGGGCACCGCCGATCCTTCATCGGCTTCCAAGCCGGCTCTGGTGCTCCAGAGCCTGGGCGCAGCACCACTGACCCTCGGTAATACATTAAAAGTGAAAATGAAAATGCTTGTTTGATTTTTATTATTCCTGTTTTTAAATCATAGTTGCTATCTATTTCTCTCCACAGTGTCGTTTACTTCTCCGCCAGGCTGCGTAACACGCGTTCATATCTTATTTATTTGGCTGGACCTCTTCACAACTGCCTCCCCGTTTCTGCTGATTCACACAATTTATTTGCTTGGTTAAAAGAAATAAAACCGTCTTAAAATACATCCATTAATAAAACCAACCGCATTCCAATTCTAACAACATATTTCTGTTTTATGCTGGTTAGGATAAGAACTTTTTTTAAAACCCAGGCCTTGTTTGTGGTAGTGGACAGTATGGATACTGTCGAAGCTTAGCATCAAAATAACTGAACCACCCCTTTGTAAATCACGGGTCGCTAGACACAGTGCCCTCACTGACCAAGTTGCAGACTAACGAACTAACCAACTTTTTTTTCTCATTTGCTATTAAGCAAAACAGTAACAAACTAATATTTTTAAAAGACGTGAAGTGAAGTTGAAGTTTATGTTTACATTTTGGCAAGTAGCTTTTGGCAAACTCTGTTTCTCAGCAGAGGTGAAGATGGTAATGAAATTGTAATGAATAATAAAAAAAACACGTTATGTGAAGTTTCTGTCTTTTGTCAAGTAGCTGTATAATAAGGGGATAATGTAGCGGTGGTCATTATCCTGAAAATAAGTCCCTTCAGTGCGAAGCAAGACCCCTCCGCTTCTTGTTGGGGTCCCATTCGCCCTGTAAGGACTTATTTTCCCAGTAATGACTGCCGTTCTATACATTATCTCTTAAATAAAGCTATGAATGCTGTACATGCATAGTTGCACTAGATGTGAGATTTAGTCAAGTTTACAAGGTGGATCAATGCATGTTGAAAAGGTTTAAAATCCCTGTTAACAACACTGTTGTACAGATAGGACATATCAGGGTATGTTTGCACAAAAAGACATTCAACGATCAACTTCTCTTCACTTCGGAATGGGTCTGCTCCAAAGGAGGAGACTCTTGTTAAGGGGTTTCCCAATTCCTCTGCATAAAGGTCAGCTGCTTCAGGCGTGTGAGGTAGTAGCCCCTCTGGGACTTTTTTCAGACACCCATCTCTTGCTAGTTGATTGGGTATTCCTTTTCCTGTAATTCAATTGTTACAATATAATACAATGCAACTGAGGAAAGCTTATGTTTTTTTCTTTTCTGTAACGGGTTTTACCATACCAGGAATTCTGTGTCCATTCCAAGTGTCAATTACTCTCCTCATGCCCAGTTCAGAAAGTTGTCTAGTCAGGTTAGACACACAGTATATGCTGATGTTGCAGTCCATGTCCAGGAGTTCTTGGTCGGTAAGGTGGATAAGGGCCTCTTTCAGTGGGTAATTTACCCTGCTATAGACCTTTTTCATGGCAGACATGTTGACATGTCATAGTAGGAAAAGCACAGGTGTATTCAAAACCATTAATGATGGCTGCATTCCACTTAGGAGAGGCCCTGGTATTGTGCATGCTGACTCACTGAAATAGCTTACTGGGACACTTGATGGATTTGAACCATTGTTAAGGTTATCAATTCAGCTGTGCTTTTCCTACTATGACAAGTCAAAATGTCTGCTGTGAAAAAGGTCCATTAACCTCAGGCCACATCCACTGAACTTTATGATTCTAGAGAACAAACAACCACAAATATGAATATGTATTTATGGAGCATAGTAAGGGGTGAAACTATTTTAGAGACCTTTTGGAGTAAGTCAAATGTAGCTTTAATTTTACACTATTTACACCAAGGCTTTTGTTGAATTGTAGCTTGAATATTAGTTCTCAGTTGTAAGTGGATTGGATAAAAGCATCAATACAATTAAATTGCTAACTGTAACCAAGGAGCAGTCCACAACGACTACATGGGTGAATTTTTACCTTTGTTGACGGGCTTTGGTAGTATGGTGGTTTGTTGACAATGTCTGTGGGGTGCAGGAATTTCCTGAATGAAGAGTGTCAAGTACAATTCCTTGCTGTGGTCAACACGCACCTGATTCCATAATTTACCACAGCAGACCTTGAATTGTAAAGACATGAAAGAGATCAGAGTTGAGCTGTCACAAAAAAACAATCATGAATCAAATTTGCCATCCCACATCCCACTATAAATATATAGTGGGGCTTTGACTTTTATGATTCATTTACAGTAAAACATCTTTGGGGATAAGGTCATATACTGTAGGTAGCTACGTTTTACATAGGTTGATTGATTGTAAGTAGGTTTAAAACTACTGCCAATATTACCATGAAATATGGTGGAAATACAAAGTGTGGGTAGAGGACATGTACATCATTTTTTTCCACCGCTATTTAGGGTTGCTAATTAATATAGGCTACATTTGAGCAAAACTGCATTACATTAACAATTGTGAATGGAACCAATTGTATACCTTTAAACGTCCTCATAAATAATGAGGTTATTCTTTACAAGCATTGGTGCATGTGCCACTACTTTGATAGAATATCCATCTATGGCAATCACATTTGCCACGAGTTTCTCGTTTTGGTCTAAATGGAGTTTAGGCAGCATAGTATGGCACTGGATTGAAGTTCCGCAGGCCCTGTAATATGAAATGAATGACAAGTGAATTTAGTCAGTTTTATGTTTGACATACATTCTCTGTTCAAATTTGTTCTACAACAAGCCCTGACTTCTAGCGCTGTTAAATGAATTTGCCTATATAGGCTACAATACAGCTCTAAGTAGTTCACGTTTTATTATAACCATTTCAACAGTAGTTGATGGGAATTTGTCTTGGTGTGCTCACACACATCACACATGGCATCAACACACCAACAGACAACATGTATTGCATATTACATAAAACACAAAATGTATGTAACAGGTTGTTAACCAGTCCATAAAGTGCTTGGTGCAGGAGGCACAAGCCAGAGTGCAGTAGGAACAGTTCATAGTGCAATGGCAAAGGCTTATTCCTTTCTTAACTTATTTCAGGCAATAGTCATATGCAATAGCTTACCTTGCATCTCATTTCATGGTAGGGTCTCGCGATCCCACGCAGGACTCCACCAACCCGATTTTCTGCAGCAACAATCCCTTTGGTCGCCAGGTAACCTGTCATAAACTTTCTACCAAATGTTGGGCCAGTCTACAAAAGTTGAAGAGGATTAAAAAACTTGTTCAATTAAAGAACAGCATCCGAGTTTGGCTTAAAAAACCCTTACCTTTGTGGCCGGGTTGGCTCAGTAGTAGAGCAGGTGCACATATAATGAGTTTTATGGCGTTTTTCCATTACATGGTACCTGCTCGACTCGCCTCGACTCTACTCGCCTCGCCTCGACTCGACACACTGTGCGTCCGTTTTCCATTGCAGATTTTAGTACCACCAGTGCCGTCTCTGTGCTATGATGCTTTCTAAATCCTGACTGAAAGTCCTCAAATAGACTATTCCTATGTAAAAAGTCACATAACTGATTAGCGACTACTTTCTCAAGGATCTTGGAGAAAAAGGGAAGGTTAGATATAGGTCTATAGTTGGCTAAGACCTCAGGATCGAGGGTGGGTTTTTTCAGAAGAGGTTTTATCACAGCTACTTTAAATGACTGCGGTACATAACCTGTTAATAAAGACATATTGATCATATCTAGTAAGGAAGTGTTAACCACGGGTAACGCTTCTTTAAGTAGCCTCATTGGGATGGGGTCTAAGAGACAGGTAGATGGCTTTGCTGAAGAAACCTTTAGCATTAATTGTTGAAGGTCTATAGGAAAAAAGCAGTCCTGTCGTTCTTTCTAGCACTCATTCAAAGGTGAACCGTTAGAAGTTGAGGGCAAAAGGTGGTGAATTCCATCCCTAATTGTTATAATTTTATCATTAAAGAAACTCATGAAGTCGTCACTAAGAGCTAGGGGAATAGATGGCTCAGTAGAGCTGTGGCCGTCAGTCAGCCTGGCTACAGTGCTGAAAAGAAACCTTGGGTTGTTCTTATTTTCTTCTATTAATGATGAGTAATAGTCTGATCTGGCATTTCTGTGGGTTTCTATGGGCCTTCCTATAGGTTTTCAAATTGTCTTGCCAATCTAAACGAGATTCTTCCAATTTGGTGGAACGCCATTTACTTTCAAGTTTTCGTGAGATTTGTTTTAATTTGCGAGTTTGGGAGTTATACCAAGGTGCTAGTTTCCTTTGCTTCATCAGCATGATCACATTATTAAATTGTATTTCACAACATTCAGTCCATTGTTCAGGACAGAACCTCTTTCTCTAGTCACAGGATTCCAGATCTCAACAATTGAAAAACAAATTGAGACGCAACTTTCAATTAGGTTGTCCAATAACACACGGTCAAACAAACGTGGCTGACCTAGGACTAACTTGAAAACACAACTTTGAGAGAGATATAAATAAATACATACAGAGGGAGTGTGAGAGAGAGAGAATGATAGATAGAGGGAGAAAGATAGAGGGAGACCCTGATAGAGAAGGAGAAAGAGTGATAGGGTGGGAGATAGATAGAGAGAGGAAGAAAGATAGAGAAAGTGATAAAGAGGGAGATAGAGAGTGAAGGGAGAGAGAGAGTGAGAGAAAGAGGCAGTGCTTTGCATCCTAGAAGGACTTCCAATGAAGGACTTCCACTAGCCAATGGCTTTTTTAGGTTTGAGGTTAAATCTCGTTCATGGATGGAATATTGCAGTATTTTGGTTTGCAATACAGTGTGGAAATACACTTTCGGTAGGTGAGGTGCATGGCGTAGTAATACGCCATGATGTAGAGCAGTCCCTCATTAATTATTGAAGGTTGAGAAATGGTGCTCTCTGGAAACTAATGATGGAGATGCTCAAAGATGACGACTCTGATGATTTTAGATTAAATGCAGCTTTATTCAACATTGAACACAGGAGATAACCATGTGTACACACACAAGCTGCATGTACCCAGAGTGTCTCTCTTATCCTAGGATTGAACATACAGGCTTGATTATTCCACCTATCAAAGGTGGTCACTGGCATGCTTCCAACGGCAATCATGCAGTTGTCTTCAGAGACGAGCACAACTGGACAAGACAGAGGTCATTGGTGCAGGATACACAGCAAAAACGTCAGTGTTATTTCAACTCCCATAGTGTCAAATGTAACACTTTCCCTGAGTTTATATAATTCTCACCAGTTCAGAGTTAAATTAACACTTTGGATAGTGTTAATATTTTAACTCCATAATACTGTTAAAAATGTGTTAAAAATTTAACACTCAGAGTGTTGTTTCTTAACACATTTAAGAGTAATTTTTACATTAAACTTGTGTTATTCCTTTTCACTGGGGGTGTTAATTCCTAACATTCAGTGTTATTTTATGACACTTTAAATAATATTTTTAACTCTAAATCGTGTTACTCCCTTACTCTTAAAGTGTTAATTTAAATCAGTGTTTTTTATGACACTTTAAAGTGTATTCATGACAGTTGTTACATTCAATGTTCTGAACATGCTTTTTCACAACAGGCAGGTGGCATCAGCCATTAGTGTTACAATACCAACCCAAAGCAAAATTACATATTTGGGCATCACCATGCCCTACCATCCCTACAGCGAGTCGTCCAGGACAACTATGAAACTGTATTAAGTAGTGTTCAAAGGGATCTGGCCAATTGGTCTGCGCTGCCAGCATCACTACGCTCCAGGATTGCTGTTGGTAAAATGAACATAGTTCCTCGTGTGAATTTCTTAAGTACAATGAACCCCTTACCCCCACCGATAAATTTCTGGAAGAAACTTGATACCTTAATTTGGCAATATATTTGGAATAATATACAACCTAGGCTAAAATACTCTACCCTGCAACGTACTTCACACATGGGAGGCTTGGCCCTCCCCAACCTTAAAGTGTATCACAGAGCCTTTCAGCTATGGGCCCTCAGAGTGTGGATGGACCCCTCATCTACAGTCCCATGGAGAGAAATAGAGCAAAATCTCACTGGAAGTCTAAGACTGCAAGACCTTGCCTATGCAGGTGTATGGCCCTATTATCACCAACACATTGACCAACTTTAAACAGGTGGAGGAGCAACTATGCTACACCAACAAGTGGCATTTGAACACCCCAATTTGGCACAATACACACTTAATGTCTGGTAACAAACCCTTTGCTTGTAAGCAGTGGAGTGACAGAAGCATGTATACTGTAAACCAGCTATTCAATGAGAAAGGTATGTTGAGTTTTGAAGACCTAAGAGCTAGTTTTGAGGTCCCAAGGACATCCTTCTTCTTATATCTGCACTTAAGATCAGCCCTGAAATGTTATGGAGTTCCATGGGGAAACAGTCTTGAGGCGCACCCAGTCATTAAATGGTTTGTTGATTTTCCTGTGAGAGGATTAACATCCAAGATCTATGCTAAACTGATGCAAGTATCTATAGGAAAACTCCCAATAGCAAGGAAATGGGAGTGAGAGCTGAGCCCTGAGGGGAACGCAATTAATTGGGAGACAGTCTGGGACAACATTTTCCATTCTTCCAAGAACCCAAATCACCAGCAGATTCACTTCAACATATGCCATAGGACATATTGGACTCCTCAGAAGAGCTACGTCTCTAAAGTCATTCCCACTCCCTACTGCACGTTCTGTCAACCTGAACAAACTGGAAACTTCCTGCACATAGTCTGGGAGTGTGAAGAGGTGCATGAGTTCTGGAATAAAACAACATCAATAATATCTGATGTGATAGGATGTCGAATTTCTTCTAACCCAATCGTTTTGTTGCTTAATGAAGACTCTAAATTACATCTGCTTGGGAGACAGAAGAAAATTTGGCTAGCCGGCTCGACCGCAACCAAGGAAATGACAGCTCAACGCTGCCCCCCCCCCCCACTCGCTTTGTATAAAACAGTGGTTGGCGTATTTTCTAGACATAGTTATGCTTGAGCTCTCTACAGCAAGGACAACAAAACAAACAAATCGACCATTGACCTATGGAAAAGCGCAGCAGCACAAATATTAGACCTAATGACCTCAGAGCCACACACAGAGAGTGACTATTGTTGTTTTTCTATTTGTTTTTATAAGAACAGACTTTTTCTCTCCTGTAGCCAATCATTGCAGTTAAAGCTGTTTTGATTGCAACACAGTTTAAAGATGTTTCAATCATTTCTGGCCACCCCGTGCAGGCAAGACCAGACTGTGTCAAAAAGTTTTTATACTTGCATGTCTACAGATACGTTCTGATTTTAATCTGTGCAGCTGTCTGCACGGCTCTGTCTCAGCTGTTCAGACATAAACGCGAGATTGATGCTTAATAAAAGGGCATTGAATAATATATTTATCCACGTTTTGTTCAGTGTGCTGTAGTGATGCACTAGGACGGTGGCTAGAAGTTGTCAAAGTGCTCTCTTTAATGAAATTATATAAAGTACTATAAATAAACAGACAAATTGTTCCAAACTGTGTTCTTTATTGTTAAATAGCAGCAAAACATTTTGCTCACCATTGGCAGGGCTCAATCCGAGGGGTGTGTAAACGGTTGTCTTTCAAATTCCCTCTGCACTTATAGCCACAGAGCAACGCTAGTTGATAGATTAAACTTTTGCCGTATCCGGTCGGCAAAACTCCAAACACATCTTCCTTTTGAATGACTTCAGTGCTTAACTCCAAGTCTCCAGAGTCCCAGCCAAATCTGATTCAAAAGACTGCTGTTCGCCAGCAGCAGCAGCCTCTTCTTTCTCTTCCATCTTCTTTGTTTTCAAGTAGCTGGGAATTCCCGCAGAACCGTTGCAACTCTGCTGTCCTTATGTTAAGCCTGCCCACCGACTCTATACACGATGTGATTGGCCTGACCAGAATTTGGTTTTTCCAGCTCGCAAGCCAACGGAGAGTTGCTTGACTGACCCTGGCTGCAAATTACATTTGCTGCCGCTAGGGTGCATCTAGGCTAGAGGTGGCTTTTACATTTCTTCAAACCAGCTGCATTTTTCTGGATGGATTCACTTCTTAAATGAATCTGGCGGCCTTAGTACACGCCTATCCACCACCCTGATCTTCAAATCCTTACTTTTAGCCTTACTTCATAAAAATACTACTTCCTACATTGTCACTGAATGTTGGTACTAAATTGTGACATAATGATAAAAGTGTAATCTTCCTTGCTGCTGCTGCTCTGCCAACGTCCTGCTCACGTCTGTGTAGACACGATGTTAGAATTAGCACACATTAACTGCATCAGGAAAAGCTAATTTTACTAAAAATAAAAATGTGCATACCTTGAATAATGCTATAGTCACATAAAAATAATCACTATTTTGTTCCAGATGATTTTCCCAGTTTATGGGGCCCAAAATGCCTACTTTATTTTGTGGAAATGTTTCATTTACTGCCCCCAATTTTCCCGACACGTAATGATGTCTCCTTTTACTGAGGGTGCTCACTTTTTTGTTTCCCACTTTGACCTGCGTGTTCCATCGACCTGGTCTCTCAGTTATTTGGTTAGTGGACATGGACCATGGGCATACTGCTTCGCTCACACACAAACACTCACAGTTGCCCTCTGTCTTCTGCTGTCTAGCTCATTGCAGAGGACACTGCTCATCATCACATCCACTCCACATTCAGCCCTCTGCTATGCCTTGGTGGCCACTGATGCTGAGGTTGTCCTGTCCTGTTATCATCCCTTACCTCCAGACCCTTGTCATCTCATCTCCTCCATGTTTCCAATTACATAATCACTCTGGGTGATTATGAGTGCCTGTAATGACTCACAGCTCTAATGCTCCTATTGTTGAAATGGACAGGTGCATTTCCAGTGAAAGCTTGTGTGTGTGTGTGTGTGTGTGTGTGTGTGTGTGTGCGTCAATCTGTCATTGCTGAATGTCAGAGCTCCCCTTGGTAATAACAAATCCCACATGAGGTAAAAACCAAGGGGGTAAGCTTCTCCTCGGGGCGCAAACCTCGTATGGCGCCATTTTAATGCTATTAAGCCATCACCTCCCGTTAGCATTCCATTGACTGCCATTCATTTTGGCGCGACTTTGACACTTTACATCTGAAACGTTTAAAGACTCTATTTGTCCATTGTTTATTTCTAAAGAAACACGACAATGTATAAAAGGCTCCATTACCTTGTACCTCACCTTTATGGCTCCGTAGCAGACGTTTTTGTAAAAATAGGCTAACGGTTGTGTCATAACCACGCGACTTACTGTCGCATAGTAGAGGAATTACCGTATAGTACAGGAGAAGCGTGCAGGCAGTTTCGTCTCACATTAGCTGTTTAAGTGTAATTACTAATGTTAACTAGCATTTTAGTTAGCAATAATTAGCATGTGCCTATGTTATCTCCTTACATATACCTACGCTCTCCGTCTCTGCAATATTCGGAATGATTGAGATTTCTCTTGGCACAGCTACCAGAAGACTTACAACTTTCAGACACGTTGCTCACGTCAGATTTACGTTGTCTCTCTCAGTTGGAGGCTGCGCAGTAAAGCTCAGCCATCACCGGAAAAGTGCTTCTAATGGCCTTCACTGGTCTCCGTCCAGAGCAACGGGATCTGTTGGTCTATTCTTATATACTGTCTATGGTAAAAACTCATCCTCCTTTAAATGTGATATACAGCTGACAATTGTGTCCAAAGTACATCACAGTACATTACAGTACACACTTATCTCCCCGGCTAATGAAGATGTGTGCTGCTGCCTTTCTCTGAGCCAGTTTGTGGGAGTCATTCCTTTTGCCCCAGTACAGGCTCCCCAGAACTCCAGTTCATCAGTCCTAAACATACTGTATTAACTGCCCTGGCAGTAAAATCAGCACCCATTTGATGGCCTTAGAAACCTTACCTATACTTCCTTTGAGACACACTAATACCTAATAGCCATAATTTAAATATTTACAGGAAAAATGAGAAACAAAGAACAACCCTGTGTCCTAGAAATTATAAGGCATGGCCTGCCTGTCAAGCTTTGTATTTCCAAAAATAGAAGAGCAAAAATGTAAGGAAAGCGTTAAACTGTGTTTCTGTTCTAACAATGTCAGGCATCAAATTCACAATATTAAACGACACATTTCCACCAGAGCCACGGGCTGCAACAACCCCTCTAAAGTGAGTTCCTACAGTCAATTAACACATCAATAATTGATCAAAAACATCCTTAAAATGAGACATGTCAAAATCCATAACAATCTATGTAAATAATCTTAGGGCAGTCTTAGACAGTGTCCTTATTTAAGATCCTAGTGGCCTGAGGGGTGTAGCTCCTCCTGAGCCTCTCAGTGCTGGCCTGCTATAGGTTGTTTTTTTTATCTTTAATGATTCTTCTAGCTTTTTTCCTTGCAAAGCCTGTATAAATATATTCTTTAGGTGTGTTCATTTATTCGTTTATTGTGCATTCAGCCGATCAAAGCACTCTCTCTGGTCCTGTGCTATTTCTGTACCAGGCACTGATGTTTCCCGTTAGGACGCTCGCAATTATGCAGGAGTAGAAATTGCTCAGTATTTGAGGGGATACCTACAATTTTCTCATGCGTCTAAGGTGAAACTGTTACATTTTCCACAAGAATTCAAAAGCGGACACAAAGCAGAGGTGAATCAGCTGAGGAAGGTTTATTTGCAAAAGGAAATCGTGCACCCGCGGCAGCACCCACACAGCATAACCATCAGCCCTGGGACTAAGCCACGGGGAACGCGTGGACTTAGGGACGGAGGTCTCCGGTCGGGCAGTGGTCCAGAATAGGTTGGTCATGAAAGATGGCGTCCGCAGCCCCTTGCAATCCCATATCCATCTTCGCGAGAGGGATAAAAAGGTGCACAGGAAACATAAACCTTGAAAAAAGGATATATGACCCTGCCAAATCACAAACATATCGATTCGCATGGGACTAATATTCTCACAGGACCTTGGTGTTTGGGGGAATATGGTAGGTCATTTGCGGGGAAATTTTTACAAATTACAGAAATGGCCGATTCGCACTAGATTAAGATCACAGACAACCTCTGTAATTATTACTAATGACTAGAGGTCACCAGGTAGTACTAATCCCGTGTGAATAGGGCTGAAGATTGATTGTGGAGCCAGGGTTTATCACAGAGCAGGTTGATTGGGGGATGCTGCCGGGGATCAGGTGAGGGGAGCGAGCAAAGCAATTTATTCTGCAATGCCAAGCTCACTTAGAAAGCAAACTAACTAAAACGCACTGTTTTGTTCATGTACCTAGAAAAAGCAGTTTGAGCAAATGTTGTCGAGCAATATTATATATTAACAGCCTCTCCTTGTTGATCTTGTTTCTCTTATTTCATCATGAGCTGTTAGAATAAATTGTTTAAGCAGTGGGGACTCTCAAACAATCCATGCAGTATTTTATAAAGAAAACAAACATTGGTCATAAAAAAAAAAAATTCAAAGCTCAATGAGTTGTATTTTCTTTAGTGGTGTGAGTTATTTTTGTTTATTTGCATATTTTTAACGTTTAGCTTTACATTCGGCAAGACATTTAGATTTAACATTTAGATTTTACTGTAACAAATTGCTGTAGTTTCTACAGTAACATTTTACAGTTACATCTTGTTCTGACATTTTACAAAGTTTAGCTGTATATCGCAATGCATTGTGGGTCCAAAATAATTACAGTAGCAGACAGCATTTTTCCACAGTAACATTGTTAAATTACAGGCAAGTTGCGTTCTGACTGTAAATTATGCATACTGTTAATACTACGTTGCACAAGACGGTTTGAAAGAGGAGCATCTGACAACTGAAGAAGAGGAGCATCGGTCACAGCGATTTACTTTTCCATAATGTCAGTTGAATCTAAATCTAAAGTTAAGTGATAATGTTACATTGTTACTAACGTAAGACATGTTAGCTAATGTTAAGTTAATCCATAGGCCTATGTGTGGTTTGTAAAAGACGAGAAGAAGAAGAGTTGTGTTATAGACCTAGTCAGCACGAGCTCAATTTGCATGTTTTCTTTAGAAAACATTAAGTGAACCTAAAGCTAGCTAACGTTAGCCTACATTCATTAACATTAACCCTATCTTCCGAAGTATGGGGATTGCTCCATCTGTATTCTGAATAGTTAAAACAAAAAAAATTTGATTGGAAAGCACATAACGTTAGTCCAACGTCCCGGTACCCTGAAAACAAAAGCCGACTGCTTTGAATGCCTGTTGTTGCGAAAACACGGTAGGTCCAGTGAATTTCCAGACTCTCTTGAGATATTGCTCAATTTAAGAGATACATCATAATATAATGTATAAATCACAGCATAAATCATAACGTTTGACTTTGCATGACTCTTTAAGAAATACTTGTAATGTCGGCTGACATAACTTCTACAGCTTGTTGGGTATCGGTAGGGTACAGATTCAATTATTCTATTCAATTACTATACTAACCCAAATTATCAAAGAAGTTTTATCAATATTAAAGTTATGAATATGGTTATTAATATTTTTATCAAATCAACAAACAATCAAAACGGGGCACCACCCTGGAACTCAGTGACCAATAATCAAACTGTGAAACAGTCTCATTTCGGTGGTGTTCCCTTTAAAATACCGATCTGAAGTAATTTGATTAATTTATCTGGTATATTCTAAAAGGAACAAAGGAAAGGGTGAATAAAAGCAACGACCTGTTTAACCAGCTGCTTATTACAATAAGTACACAAATAATCACAGACAACTGCTATTTAAAATATTTAAGTAGAATTTATTAACTTCAAAATTATCAATGGCCAATCAATAATACTTTGATCAATTAAAACCAATATACCTTTTTTTAACTACAACAAAACAAAAACAAACCAGCATGTGACGTGATCTCTGTGTGTGTGTGTGTGTGTGTGGTGACGCAACCCGGGGGTTGCTCGGTCACGCCCAGATTAGCCGTTAGCTCATTGAAGCTAGCCCATGTGTTAGCTGCACAAAAGCTATTTAGCCTCAAGCGGGCGGTAGTGGGCTGCGTTGCAACGCCACGTGACTAAGCTAGTCAGTTAGCTCTCAAACTAACGTGTTGCTGACAAAGAGGGACACACTAGCTACTTCGCTATGTGCTAGCTGTGTAGCTATTCGACGTACGTGACTCGCTGTTGGCCAGCTGTTCACTTGGGCGGGTGTATGTCCGTACGTGTGTGTGTGTGTGTGTGTGTGTGTGTTAGTGAAAGAGGAAAGAAAGACACTTTGAAAAACCTGATTATCTCACTCAGTACAATAACTAAAACTCTGAAAGGGGAGTTAGCAGGTAGCAATTACAGTTTTAACAAGCTAGCTGCAATATTCAACACAACATATTAACAAATGCACCGTGATCAGAGTACATTCACAGAAATAGATTTGACTCAGCGGTCACAATCATAGATTAATCAATCACACGTGCACCAGTAGCGCTTATCAATCGATCACATTAATGGTAAACAATGGCAACATTAGCCTTTACACATTAATAAAACACACTATTCCTCTGCCCAGAAAACCTTAAGCCTTCTTATTGTGTGTTCAGTCCGTTCGTGTCTGTCCATAGCTTTCTACGTTAAAACAGAACGGCCCGTGTCGCTCGTCAGCAGCAACGGAGAAACTTTCTGGTCCCCAGGGCAGCGGGGAACAAGCCAGAGTCGACTTTGAAGAAACAAAGTGTCTGTGTCCGATTTTCTTCTAGAGAACGTCGTTGTTCTCTCTGTAGCGTTGAAACACGACGTGTGTTTCCAGGATCCCCTTAATTAAATCCACTTTGTTCAGAAATGGAAGTTTTTAGCACAAGCGCTTGTTTGCTTCCTTCAGCAGCGTGAGCCACCAGTGGAAGACGTTAGTTTTTGGGTGCTCAGGCTAATTATAGTTTAAGGCCCCATGCTGTGTTTGAGGAACCCCTGAACCAATGGGAAGAATCAAAGTTCCAGGAAGGTGCGAACCTTATCTGCAAGATCCTCCCTGAAGCCATTTTGCACTCTTCTCCTCCTGGTAGTTTGGTGAAGAGGAACTCTTTGTTTGTGAGGACACGTTTCCCTTTGAGATCTCTGTTTGAGATCAGTTCAATTCTTACGTTCCTCGGTCCCAACAAGCTCTTCTTCAAAATTAAGTTACATAATGTTAGACAAGGTGGGCTCTGGAGTTTGGGATAATGGGCCTCGGACTACAGGCTTTTCGGTCCAGTGGGAAGTTTTTTGAATGTATTAGCAGAGATAGGTTGAGTCATCGCTGATATTATTAGACATTAGCTCATGTTATACTAGACATTCATTAACGTTGGCAGCAGAGTTCTAAGTTACACAACCTTATTGGTAACCGAATGTGACACTAATCTAACATTACGTGTGTTGGGCAATTTTTTATTCGCGATTAATCACTCAATTTCTATAGTTAATCGCGATTAATCGCATATTTTATCACATGATTAAAATGTTATTATTTTGCATTTCAGAACAGTTTTTAAGTACAAATTAACAATCGAAAGCAATTCTTACCAAATCCAAATGAATGCAAAGAAAGTTACTTTATGAACTTGATTTTAAGATTTGTAATTATTTATTTACTGTGTAAACAAAAGAAAAATGTGTGAATCTGTCATTATTGCACAATTCCTCCAAGTACCTAACTAAAAAACTAAAAATCCCTATCCTTACCAGACTGAATGTTTAGTAACTCCTAAATAATTTTGATTACTCATTGACGTCCAGTGATCACCGGTTAATGAGACAGCGTTTGCAGCACCTTGCAGCAGTTCCACTGTGGCTGCTTTCTCCGTGTCATACAGGCTGTGTGTGGGGCTGCTGTCCCCCTCTACAGCAATGAGATGGGTCAGAACATGCCAGCCGTAGTACGTCTTTAAGACCCGAGTCCTCTACGATGCTGAAAGGTCTGCAGTTAGTTGCCACCCGTTTCGCAAGAGCTGTAGTAATTTTTTGGGACTTGGTTTCATCCACAGGTTCGGCAAGTAGCACTCTCCAAAATACTGCTTTGCCTGAGTGGGTAGCATGCTAGCGGGTAGCATCACATTAACTGAACTATATGCTTAGCTCCGTAGGTGGTAGCTCAAGCTTGACGTGCTTCGGTGATATTTTAATTTGGCTTTACACAATGTGCATATGGCTTTCGACTTGTCTACGAGCCGTCCGGGAGTTTTGGAAAATAAAAAGCTCCATTCAGAGTTATTGCTGCTGTGTTTCTCCATCATGCCTGCAGCCTGCAGCAGCAGGATGTGTTACGAGGAAGTGGCAGTTTGATGATAAGTAACGGTGCTGCAAAGGGTCAAAATTAGTAGCCTGTTAGGCACGACGCAAAGCCGAGTGAAGTGTAAAATAAATTAATAAATGGCGGCATGCGATTAATGCAATTAAAAAAACTAACGCGTTATGCTGACAGCCCTAGCAATTTTGTATCATCTAGCTACAGGTGCAGAGGGAAACTATGATCAGTGAGCGCGACAGCTGAAGGCCACAGTGATCACTATTCAGGTAACATTAAAACATTTGTAATTTGTGATTGCATCTGCTGTGTATTAAATTTCTATGGCATTTTAAAAGTTTAGCAGATAGCTTAGCCTTGCTGCACTCTGTAACTGTAAAATCACAATAAAATGTTCAACTCTCAGACTAAGGTAAGCCTTCATGTTGTGGCACAGCCATACACTTTTAGTTAAAGCTGCTGGGCTTATTGTTCTTGGGTTGTTGTTGATGTTGACACATGACCTTAATTACTTTTTTCTGTTTTCTGTCTTTTTTTAGAAAGAGCGCATCCTGGTGAAGTACCACAAAGAGAAAAGTGTGATCCACGCCCATGCTTGTTCTCCCTGCTTATGGCACACTTCAGAGAGAAACCTGAGGGACTCATTTTGACGTAAGTGTGAAATTATTATAGTTTGAAGCTTCTGAAAATTATATTGGTGTGATCTTGTTACCATCAACAGTTGAGCCAAGGGCAATGACTATGTCAATATTGAACATATTCTGTTGTAAAGCATTGCAAAGACCGACAAAGACCATATGAAGGACTACAGTATCAGTTTAACAGTTAACGTGGGGATGTTTATGTGGAAGGCAACAGAAAACATTTCCTTTTACTTTTATTTTCAGTTTCTTTTTGTGATTTCAGATATTTAATTGGAATCAACCCAACCAGTGGCACCAAGATAAAGCTGGTCAGCCAAAGACGTGGGAAGGTACATGAGAAGAAGAGCTCACGTCAATCCTTATGTCTCCTCTCTTCAGGCGATTTCAATGGACTTTGCGCGTTAAGTCATATGTAAAGATGAGGACTCTTCTCTTTCCCACTATGTGAATGACAATTTTCTTAATCTTTTATTTTTGCCCTTTTGCTTGATTAAGACTGAAAAACCTCAATCTTTTATGCAGTTTAAGCTACAATCTTTGTTTTTTTTAGTGCTGTCAGTTAAACACGTTATTAACGGCGTCAAATTTTTTATCTCGAGATTAACGTTCTTTTTGGCCTAGCAAACTTTGTAGTTTTTTTCACATGTTGTTGCAACAACTAGTAACGTTAGAAAAACTACAACACCACACCGGATCTAGCTAGACCGGAAACAAAACAACAAAAACAAACCAGCATGTGACGTGATCTCTGTGTGTGTGTGTGTGTGTGTGTGTGTGTGTGTGTGTGTGTGTGTGTGTTTGTGTGTGTGTGTGTGTGTGGTGGAGGGGGGTGACACACTTGTTTGGGCTTGCGAGCCGGCCAAAGAGTAGTAGGCTAATGTTACGTTTTGAGTGGATGGCGAGCACGAGACACCGAAATGGATGCCAATAAGATTCTCAATGGAAAGTTTACTTTTAAAAAGTTGTCGAGGGGGACAGTAGATTCAGGCATACAATTATTTAGAAGTTACTGCACATTGACTATGTATATCAACATACGGTTTTAGGACTGTGTTGTTTGTATCATTTTTTTGACTGTTTTTGTCATTTAGGACATTGTCCACCCCCTTTCTGTCCAGGAGAATTGTTACATTCCTTATTAGAAAAATGTAAAGGTTACAAATGTCCTGCTGTGGCATCCGGTTTTTGGACCATTTTGTTTGTACTGTATAAGCAAAGTGTTAGTGTTACATCTCAGTTAGATTAGGTACTTGTAGGAATTGTGCAATAATGACTACAATCTTAAAGTCAAGTTCATAAAGTAACTTTCTTTGCATTCATTTGATTCTCAATTAAGATACACTGGTAAGAATGGCTTTCCATTGTTAATATGTACTTAAAAACAGTTCTGAAATGCAAAATAATAGAATTTTATTCATGTGATAAAACATGCGATTAATCGTGATTAACTATAGAAATTAATTGTTTGACAGCCCTAGTTTTTTTGGATTTAACTGTCAAAAAATGCTTACATATGAATTGTAATGCTCTATTGATTTTAATAAAAGTTTTGTTTTGTTGCAATTCTGACTGGTTTAAATTAACAGCTGAAGAGAATCTAATGCAATGGTGTTATTCAAAACACTTTATAATATGCATAATTTGCATGGCTGTTAATGTAAAAAACAAAAATGAACAGTAAAAATGTTCTACAACATATTTTATTTTGTAGTATTAACAGCTATGTAGTGGCAACTTGGGTAAGGTAGCTTCTGTAATTTTAATAGAATACAAGATTATGTTGTAAACAAGATTACAATTAATTGTTGTTTTTCTGTTAACAAGTAATTGCTGTAATGTATATACAACAAAAACCTGTAAAAGATATCCAGTAATTAACAATACTTTTACAAGACTTGTAATTTTTTTTGCCAGGTATTTACTGTAAAATCTACACTCAAATTTGTTACAGTGTAGATTTAACATTTAGAAAATATTTAGGTGTAGATTTAACATTTAGGTGTAGATTTAATATTTTGATTTAATAGTTGGTGTTAAACTGTCAATGAACAGCAATCTTACATAGTTTATTTTTGGGTTTTTTTCAGCTAAGATAAGGTGGTGTGGAGGATGTGTGCTACGGCGTCTTCCCTTGATCGGTTGGGACGGTAGGCAAACTGTAACAGGTCCACTGTGCTGAGTAGTGAGAAACAGACGCAATCCTTGACCAGCCATTTAAAGCATTCCATCACTACAGGTGAGTGACACTAGGTGGTAGTCATTCAAGCAGACTAGTCTTGTTTTCTTGGGCATATGAATGATGGTGGACTTCTTGAAACACGTGGGTATGACAGACTGAGCCAGTGAAAGGTTGAATATCATTGTGAACACTGGTGCTAGTTGGTCAGTACTCAGCACACAGTTTGTGGACCGGCCCACTGATACCGTCAGGTCCTACTGTTTTCTTGGTGTTCACATGCTTGAAAGCCCTCTTGATGTCATGCTTAGAAAGGGACATGGGTGAGCGGTGCACCCACCCATCCATTAACCTCTGTTTCAGCTGTTTTTAGCACACTTACTATAGATGCATCAGCACTTTGCAAGGAGGAGGGGGTGGGTTTGTAATTTGTCAAAGTTCTATTTTCAACCCAGTAACAAGCTTTAAGCGTGTAACTGAAAAGCGTGTATGAAGGTGCACTACCACCAGCGATAATTTACTCAATGCCAACAACCCCCTGCGGACCAAAGAGAAAAAGCATACATTAGAGTTGGGTCTACTTCTGGGTTCACCGGTCCGGTCCAGTGGACGAGGCTAAACCAGTTCGATTTTATACTAACCGGTTGAACTGGCATGTGTCACTATGACACCTTCTGGCAAATTAAAAAGTAGCCTACATTAGCAACCTGTGCCAACAGCGTCACAGCACAAAAATGTGTATAGCTAGCAGTGTTGGGCAGTAGCGGTACTAGTTTAATTAACTTCTCAATAGCATTGCAGTTTCTGAATCATATAGCTTTTCAGTAGCTTAGCTCTTTTATTGATCAAGTAGTGCACATGTACACGTACATGTGTACATGTATGTATGTATGTATGTATAAAAAAATATCTCTGATGTAACGTCAACCACATTAACCATGTTGCTGTAGCTTTGCTTGCTACATTTATTTGATGGCTAACGTTAGCTTTAGTGTATTGCTTCATTTCATGTGGAGTAACTGGTAGCTTAGCTCTCTACACTTTCTAAAAAGCTTGGTTTACACTGGTCATGACCAATATGACAACGTGATTAACTTAATGACAGCACTTTACTGCAGAGTTGCGCGATGAGGAGGCGTGTATTTTGGGGTGGCAAGATGATATATGACAGTTAGTCTCAAAGAAAACTAAAATGGCACCGTCGATATGGAAACATTTAGATTTCAAGACGAGGAAAGAGGTGAGCTGAACAGGGAAAAGTGTAAACACCTAACCAAAGAGGTTATTTCTAACTAAATATTCCAAACCATCTCTGTTATAACCACCGGCACCATGTGGTCTGGAGTCACTATACACTCTCATATGGGCTTTCTCGTCAGTCTCACTCCATCCAGTGTTTGACTTGATATCAAACCGGTTTGAACATTTTTACAGCGGCCCAAGCCTAGCTTACATTATATTCAAATCTTCTTCCCCACCAGGTAAGATGAAGATACATGGCTGATTTATATTTTTAATTCATGCTTTTGTTTAAAATGTTTTAGGCTGCCAATGAGTGTTGTCATGTTAATTACATTTCATGTGGCGGTCTCTTTAAGCCCCCCTCATGAAAAAGCCAGCGTGTTTCCTGGAATCTCCGCTCCAGTTTTGTTTCACTAGTAGTCGCTGGAGCTATAGAAACGGACTATATAGCAGGACTTTGTACAGTGAAAAATCACAAATAAAGGCTTCTAAACCAAATACTACACAATCGGACATATGACGCAGCAGTAATGAGACCCGAAATTGGGAAGAAATTACCAACATTGGCTGCCAAGATTATAGCTAACTGGTGTTAGCATGCAACTACTTAATATTTAGCAATAGGTTAATGTTAGATTGTAATGGAACGAAGCAGCACTTTCTGTCATGGTGCTGTCTGTTTTCCATCTCCCTTGTTTTTGTTTTGTCTTCTGTCTGTCGTGTGCTGAGTGGGTGTGGCGCTCCTGGTTCTCTCTCCCTCCTCGTCAGTACACCTGTGGCTTCCTACTCACCTGAAGCATATCCAGCAATCACCGCTCCTGTCTTAAACCCTGGCTTTCCAGCCAGTCTTTGCCAGATCATCCGTTCAAGTGGTAACGCTTGCTATGGCCAGCCTAAGTGGGTTTTGAAAGTTTGCCTTTTGTATTTCCTGTTGTAAGCTTAGTTCTGACTTTGTATGTTTTTTTTTGCTACTGCTCCAGATTCCTGCTTCAGCCCTGGAAGCCCAGTCTGCCTGCCTGAACCGGCTTGTTTTTTTGTTGGACCTGCCTCTCGCCTGTCTGCCCGCTCTTAGCCCCAGAGGATTTCAAAGCACCTTCATTACTTTTTCTGTTCAATAAACCTCTATACCTGTTCCAACCTTTTCTCTGTGTCTGCTCCTGAATCTGGACAGCCCAGCCTAACACTTTCTACTGTCAAAAATCACAGATTATGGCTTCTGAACCAAACACAACCTAATCGGACATGTTTCAGCTGTAATGCGACCCAAAATAAGGATACATTACGAGTTCTGTAAGTTTTTGCTAGCTCTTTTAGCATTTAGGTAGGCAGCTAACGTTAGCTAAAAGACTAGCGTTACAAGTCAGTGCTCGGACCCCGCCATGGATCCGCCAGTGGTCCGTTTCAGAAAGCAGGTTTAGTGAAAACTCTGAGTTTGTTAATCCTGAGATGAGGGAAACTCTAGGTTTTCTGTTTCAGAAAGGGAGGTTATTTAAACCTGAGAGAGAGGAGTGAAGGGCCATTCGCATTGTACACGCAAATGGCAGCGCTGTGCTATGAAACCCATTGTCAATGGCTTGCGCGTGCAAGAACTGGTCTGTCGCTGCGCTGAGCAAAGGCATTTTGCGGCTGGCCGCTCTTGCGCATGCCGCAGTCAAAGTTCAACATGGTTCAACTTTGACCGCGGCACGCACAAGAGCGACCGCAGTGCGCTGTGACGTGCATTCAAGTGTCTGGGAAAAAAACAAACACTGAATACACGTGGATCCACAAATGGAACATGGGCGAGAGGTTGATTTTGGCCATCAGCGATCTCCCAAAGCTGTATAGGCTACGACACGTAGTTCGAGGTCGTACAGGGACCTCGGACGCAAAACTATGCTGCGGAAGCATATTTCACCATAATAGGCATGCCAGCTGTGTAGATTATGGTAGCCTCTTAATTTAAATCATTCAGGTTTGTTTTAGCTATGTGAAATCAACATGTCTCCACTGAAATACAATCCTATGTTAAATTTTTGTTGTTTTGTTCAGTTACTTTGGTGCATTTGACAAATCATAATTTGCATTTGCACAACAGTGAGTGCATTTCTTAAAACAATTGGTGTAAACTGCACCGCATAGTGACTGAAATCGTGTATCTTGCTGGAAATCTTTTGTTTGTGTCCAAAGCAAGTATTTATACCAATGAATCAAACTGACAAGTCTTTATGCCATTGTTTATACCAAGATAGTGAAACTGCTTTGTGTTGTTGTCCATATTTAACAGTTCACTCTGTAAGTATAGTCTAATGAACAATGCACATGAAAGGGAGCACTATTCCCTATGTGATAAAGTTACACATTAGTGTCATCTCTGATCTGAGAAATGCGCCAAAGCAACTGAGAAGAACTGTAGCTTACTGTTGTGAGCTGTGAAAACCAAATACCAAGTTGATTATACACCTCCATAAAGGTATTTGTAGGATATATTTGTATTTTTTTATAATTTTTTTTTAAATAATTTATACTCTTTATTGATCCCCAATGGAGAAATTACAATTTACACTCTGTTGTTATTACACAATAATAATATTATTGTATGTGTATGTTTATATGATGTAAAATATGTTTGGACTGATTGACACAAGTCATGTTCATTTTCATTGACATTCACATATAGGTATATAGGTAGGTATATGGCCTTTACACAGAATAACTACCCATTTCCAAGTGTGTAAGCTCCAGTTTTGGAGGAATTAATTGCACATATGCATTAAACAAAGTGTTTTCCAGAGAATGAATGATGCATGTATGAATGTAGGCTCATATCTTAGCTTTATTATAC
The DNA here is from genome assembly GCF_031162955.1 of Sander vitreus. Taxonomy (NCBI): domain Eukaryota; kingdom Metazoa; phylum Chordata; class Actinopteri; order Perciformes; family Percidae; genus Sander; species Sander vitreus. The sequence goes on along the minus strand of NW_027595575.1, from coordinate 10,684 downwards.
CCAACTGCAATTACTGCAGACCTCTTACTTAAGTATATAAACATGCAATGACACATAGTGTTGAAATGCAACATTTTATTTAGAAATGAAAATAATCCACACGTCTTCATCTTTTTAGAGGAGTGGAAGAAAAGGTGGAAGAACCTAAGGGACAGGTACATAAAGGAGAGGAGACAAAAAAGTGGTGCAGGGGCAGACTTGGAAGTACTTTTCCATACTGTCTTGTCTGGAGCCACACGTCAGGGAGAGACTAGCCAGACGGTCCATTGTAGAAATGGGCTTTCGGAATGTTGTTCGCATCCGGGAAAGGCCCAACTCTCGTCAGCAGACTGTGAAATTGCTCCCTGTTGAGCCGAAAGTACCCCTGGAACCAGTGAAAGCGGAGCTCCTTCACCAGCCTGAATTCCTCCAACTGCTCTCTGGACCTGAGGTTCTCGTGCACCCACACCCTTCTTGCTGCTGCTGCGGGTGCCTTCCTCCGCCTTCTCCTCACAACCAGGGCAAGTGCCAAGGCTTTCTTTTGTTTCAAAGACAGAAACATCGTCTCCACCAAATCACTACTGTGTATCCTACACAATGTCGCATGTACTGCACGTCTGATGTAAACACTGGACACAGACGTGACGTGCATTCAAATATTGGCGCATGTATGACGTAAATTTGTGCTGAGCCCAGCGGCAAGCACAACAAATATAGTTGAGAATAGGACAACCTAGCGGCGAGCGCAGTGCATGCCGCGTACAATGTGAACCGGCCCTGACTCCAGTCCGTTTCAGAAAGAGAGGTAACTTAACCTCAGAGTCAGTTATAGGGATGTAACGGTATGAAAATTTATCCTCATGGAAATAGTGACCAAAATTATCACGGTTTTCGGTATTATCGCGTTATTTTTAAAAGTGTGTTCAATATGTTTCAATAAGTGTAACAGTGTTTATAATATTACAAACATATAGGCAATAGGCTTGTAAAAACTATTGAAAACTGGCTGGAACACCGGCCCGCTGTAGGGTGTCCTGTAAGAACTTGAACAAGAGATGTCTGACTTTGAGATGCAGGAATATTTATTTACAACTCGAAAATGAAGTTAACTATGAAGTTGTATTTGACGTTACATGTGAAGTTGGATGTGGTTCTGAGATATAAGCAAATAATAATGCACAATAATAGGCATCTGACTTACTGGGGATTTCCATTGAATGCAGAACGTCTGCGGGCCGGCTCCGCTGTGTGTCAGCGCTGTGCTCCGCCGTCCGTCAATACCCACCAGGTCCGGATTTGTTGCGTAACAGCTGTGGCCATGACTGACAGCTGAAGTCACAAGGACCCACGAGATCTCGCAAATTCAGGTAGAATAGAACCACAAAACCAACAACAGTTTGTTTCCATCCAGAGGAGTAGAGGTGAAACAACTCTGTGCTGTGTTTTCAAGGTGTAGTGCAGGGAAATATGATCCGCCGTGAGCATGGTGTATTTGATTTTGAAAATTAACCGGATGTTTTATTTTGCTTCTGTGCTCGACTTCCTGTCCCGCATCTGCCCTGTGCTGAATTGCTGCGGAGCTCTCTGGCATCCGTCAAAAATAGAAGCTCTGCATATAGGAAACCTTACTCACGTACTACCTAAATATAGACAGCATATTAAATGCCCGACCAGAGAGGAGAACATTCTGGATCACTGTTACACCACAGTCAGGGATGCTTATCACGCCGTCCCCCGTGTTGCACTGGGACTCTCTAACCACGTCATAGTCCACCTGATCCCCGCGTACAGGCAGAAACTTAAACTCTGTGTTCCATCAAGCACCAGGGTGAGTTACAACAATGACAAACCCTGGTTCGCAGCCAAACTCAGAAGGTTACGGCTGGCTAAGGAAGAGGCGTTCAGGAGTGGGGACAAAGACAGAATTAAAGAGGCGAAGTACAAGTTCAGGAAGGCAGTGAGAATGGCTAAACTACTGTACTCTGAGAAACTCCAGCATCAGTTCTACTAACGACTCTGTCTGTCTGGAAAGGGCTCAAACAGATCACAAGCCCAAAGCCCCCCACTCCGTCAATGACTGACGCCTAGCCAACGACCTCAATAAGTTCTACTATCGCTTTGAAAGACAAAAGGACAGTCCCTAAACCATCCCCCACGACACCTCCCTACAGCTACAGCCACTGTGCATCACCTCCACCTCCCCCACCTCAGCAGGGGCCTGGGCTCCCCCACCAATGCCCTCTTTAAAGGTCTCCACCTCCACCCCCCCTCACACCCCAGTAACGACTCTTTCCATCAATGAGAGAGACGTCAACAGACTCTTCAGCAAAGCTCATGGACCGGATGCTGTCTCCCCATCCAGCTTGAAGCACTGTGCTGATCAGCTGTCTCCAGTGTTCACAGACATTTCAACACCTCACTGGAGACATGCCATGTGCCAGCCTGCTTCAAGATCGCAACCATAATCCCTGTTCCCAAGAAGCCAAGGACCACAAGACTTAACGACTTAAGACCTGTCGCCCTGACCTCTGTGGTTATGAAGTCCTTTGAGCGCTTTGTGCTTTCTCACCTCAAAGCCATCACTGATCCCCTCCTGGACCCCGTGCAGTTTGCCTACAGAGCCAATAGGTCTGTAGACGATGCAGTCAATTTGGCCCTCCACTACATCTTCCGGCACCTGGACTCTGCAGGAACCTACGCCAGGATCCTGTTTGTGGACTTCAGCTCTGCCTTCAACACCATCATCCCGGCTCTGCTTCAGGAGAAGCTCTCCCAGCTTGGTGTGCCTGACTCCACCTGCAGGTGGATCACTGACTTCCTGTCTGACAGGAAGCAGCATGTAAAGCTGGAGAAACACGTCTCCGACTCACAGACCATCAGTACTGGATTCCCCCAGGGCTATGTTCTTTCTCCTCTGCTCTTCTCCCTGTACACAAACAGTTGCACCTCTAGTCACCAGTCTGTCAAGCTTCTGAAGTTTGCGGACGACACCTCCCTCATCGGACTCGTCTCCGATGGAGACGAGTCCGCCTACAGGTGGGAGGCTGACCACCTGGTGACCTGGTGCAACCAAAACAACCTTGAGCTCAACACTCTAAAGACAGTGGAGATGGTTGTGGACTTCAGGAAGAACCCAGCCCCACCTGCCCCCATCACCCTCTGTGGCTCCACAATTGACACTGTGGAGTCATTCTGCTTCCTGGGAACTGTCATCTCCCAAGACCTCAAGTGGGAGCTGAACATCAGCTCCCTCGTCAAGAAAGCACAACAGAGGATGTACTTCCTGCAGCAGCTGAAGAAATTCAACCTGCCAAAGACAATGATGGTTTACTTCTACACAGCCATCATTGAGTCCATCCTCACATCCTCCATCACCATCTGGTACACTGCTGCCAAGGACAAGACTGCAGCGTGTCATTCGGTCTGCAGAAAAGGCGATTGGCTGCAATCTGCCGCCGCTCCAGGACCTATACGCCACCAGGACTCTGAAGCATGCTGGAAAGATTGTGGCTGACCCCTCCCACCCCGGCCACAAACTCTTTGAGCCACTCCCCTCTGGCAGGAGGCTGAGGTCCATCAGAACTTCAACCACACGCCACATAAACAGTTTTTTCCCCTCCGCCACTAGCCTTATCAACAAGGCTCGGTACCCACCCTGACTCTCTCCACACTCTGGCTCCTCATGCCACTGTACCTACTCTATTGTAGCGTTCCTTTTTCTTTTAAGACATTTTTTTGGGCATTTTTAGGCCTTTATTGACAGGACAACTGAAGAAATGAAAGGGGAGAGAGAGGGGGAATGAAATGCAGCAAAGGGCCGCAGGTTGGAGTCGAACCCGGGCCTGCTGCGTCTAAGAGGAAACCTCTATATATGGGAGCCCGTTCTACCAACTGAGCTATCCGGGTACCCGTAGCGTTCCTTTTTACTACTGTTTTAACTTATTTTATTATTTATTTACATTTATTTATCGTTATTAATACATACTGTGTGTATATGTTTATACTTATATTGTTTATATTCTTTTTATCCTTCTTATATTTGAATGTGTGACATGCACCAACACCACCATGACAAATTCCTTGTATGTGCAAAAAAGCCCATTCTGATTCTGTTTCGCAGCCCTTCTTATCCCAAACAAGCAAAAAACGTTTCTGACGATCAAGAATGTGTAGACCACGGTGTTTTTTTTTGGTTAATTTAATAGTCCAATGGATAATTGCTGATTGTTTTTTTTTTTTTTACATTTCGCACCGATGCAGTGCATGTTCTGAAATAAAAATAAACATTGCCCTGAGCTTAGATCGGGCCCAAAAAATCAAGCCTGACCCTACCCGAGCCCATGCACGGCCCAATTAACTGTAATTATGAGCCCGAGCCCGATTTAAACCCGACAATTTTTTAATACGTGGGCCATTATAACTGACGTTCTCAACTACAATTCCGAGTTGTTTGAACTACAGAAGTCTGTTTAGAATTATCTTAATAAATACCAGTAATGCAACAAGGACGAAGCATGTAAACTGCGCTGTTTGTTTATTCAGAATGGACTGGATCGCAAATGGATCCGAATGAAGAAACGTAAAAAAAAACTCTATCCCTAGCTCCCTCAGCCGAATAGTGTGGGTAACAAATCAAGGCAGCAACATAATCAAAGCCCTGGAACCATATAGTAGACTTTCTTGTCTCGATCACCTAATTAATACTGTCCTTTGCCACGGTCTGCATGCTGACTCACTGGCTGTGAACAGTGCTGCAGAGGGGGGAGACACGATGTAGCACAGTTTACCTCACACTCAAGTGAGTGCAGGACATACACCCAGAGCTACAGGAGAAGCTGGAGAGGCATAGCTTTCTCCCCACCGAATAAGGCTGATGAAATAATGATTATAAAAACACAAATGCTTGATCAAGGGCCCGGCCCGGCCCGACGATAGTGACGGAAAATATCGGCCCAGCCCGGCCTGTGGGTGGGGTCGGATCCGGTTCGGGCTCGGGCAGAGAATCTAATGTACACACAGCGTTGTTTAGGTTTCTTTAGTCAGAGAAGCTACATAGGCAGTGTAATTTTTGTTCCGTTACCTCCAACCCCCGTTTTGAGTCGCAGGAACCACCCCCCCCTCTGCGCTCCGGGACCTCCCACTTTAAAAATTAAGCACTGGTTAGTAGTAGTAATAAGTAACAATCTGCACATCTATCAGCTATGCAATAAGAAACACAGCAACAGCAATATTATCAAGGCGATAATATAACACTCTCATTCCAAATAAATGTCATGTCGTAGGCTAACACGGGGAAAACTTAATCCACATTGTAGCAGTACACTTATTGAAATATGAATAAATATAGCTTAAATGTTTACACAGATAACGAGGCAGTAAAATGACATGACAGTTTAGCAAGCTACAGAATAGTTTTAACTTACGTTCAGGGCTACACACATGACTTCAACAAGTCTGAAAATGGGAAAGGAATGATAAAGAAAAAAGTCTATTTACAGCTGTTCTGTCCCCTTCTCCTGTCTGAGTGCGATTGATTGGCAGGAGATCAAAGCGATGACTCTTGTCACTGATCATCTCAGGAGAGAGAGCAAGTGTTACTATGGCCTTTTTTACAAGGCTGATAAATGTCCTGAGCGCTGTCATCTCCTCTTCACGCCATGATTCGAACTTCAAGAAACGCACTGTAGGCTATGCAGTGCGCCCGCGTGGCAACTTCACGAGACTCGGATGAAGCTGTGGTTACACCGTGGTAACCCAACATGATAATAATGATATTTTAAATGAAAACGGTAATTGTTATCATCAACATTTTTACCGTGGTTTACCGTTACACCGGTAATCGTTACATCTCTAGTCAGTTACTATGGTAACTGAGCCTGTGAACCTAACCTGGTCGGGAGCAGGTTTTCTTCACCAAACCTTGAGTTTCTCTCAGTCTCCTCCCTCTGACACAGCGCTCTTTCATTTCCTTATTCATTCATTCAGTCTGTATCAGGCGCATTGTAGCGCAGGTTGTTATCTGCATGAATAAAAAAACAGTGTTGGTTTATTAATAGGGTGACTAGATTTCCCGGAACTAAGACCAGGACACTTTGTGCTTGACCATAGTGCTCGTGCAAGCATACGCTTTTTAACATGAACATGTGCCAGCCCAGGTCAGACATAGACACTGACAGATTATACATAATTTTGTCAACAGCACAAGTAGGCCTACTGCTCACAACATAATGGGATATCTTAGTTAATATTCATGAATTTTCTTGGTATGTAGCCTACATATCTAAGAAATAATATTAAAAGATATTGAGTGACTTTCATGTGGGACCAACTTTATTTTTTAGAATTAAAGCATTCTTTTGGAAAATGCACCCACTGAACTTGTGAAAAACTTTGTGAAAAGGTATTTTTCATTGCATGGCACTAAACTAATTATTTGGAACTGCTGTCACAGGCTTGAACCTAAGTTGTTACCTAAGAAATGGTAACACTTTACGGTAAGGGTGCATGAATTATGAATTCATTCATGAATTAATTCATTATTTGTGCATTACTTCATTCCTTTATATTTTATGAATCATCAGGAATTGACATGAGTTCATAGCCTCTCATTCATGACCTCATGCATGAACAACACATCAACTAAAGCATTAGGTAAGGTGGGTACATCTAAAGCAAAATTGGCCCGTCTGACGAGTAGCGCCTTTAACATGGGAATGGTCAAGCGGTTCCTCTAAAACGACACAGATAAGAAGAGGCATTGCAACAATGTTTACAAATATACATTGTAACGCTGGCTGCACAGATTATGCAGATGCAGACCACTACGATTGACTGACACACACATTGTTAAAATCATATGCTGGACGCTTTATGTAATTTTATGTAATCGCTGACAACCGGGACAATTTCATAGTGGTTGGTGTAACCCAGGACATTTTAGCATCCCAACAGGCTTTTGTCAGGACTCGGGACATCCAACTGAATATCGGGACTGTCAAACCGGGATGTCTGGTCACCCTATTTATAACCATGTTAGGCAGACTATCAAACGTTTTTTTTTCTCAAAAGATGGCATTTCCTTTTGTCGATGATCCCGTTGATGAAGAAGCTGTATTACTTCGCAGGGAGTAAAACATATGTCGGGGGATGATATTGAGGCGCCAACTATAGATGTGTTTTCATTTCCAGATACTAGCCTACCTATTTGAGCGGTATCGTTTTTCTTCCCAGTCTATCTATATCTAGCCTATATGTAGCCTACATAACCTTATCTGTCCTCATATCACTAACATCACCCATCGTGGACATGCTCTACATCCCAGAAGATTATTTGTGTCGTATTACGTTTTTTTGCAAACGGCAGTTTGCTTTACAACATTGGTGATGCGGGGCATTTTAGTAAAGCCACTGTATAGCAAAGTGCCGTCAGAGTGTGACTCGCTCTGAAACGTGTTTTAAACTTTTTTGTAGTGTTCCCTGGACACAAACCCGTAAGAGCCATTAAAAAGGAGCTCCACAGTATTGCAGGTGAATGATGTTAACCCTTTGAAATAAAAGATGATGAATTATAATTCTGTTAATGATGGTGCCTCAGAATGGGATTAGTAGGCCTAGGATTTTTTCGCCTGCAGGATTGCACCTAAATGAAATAGATTGTAGGTTCAATACCATTTCACCAGTAATATTATACTCATGATTAAGTATGAAAATAATACACTATATTGGAAGTTATGCATTTACTCTAGCAGCAATTTTCTCCCATGCAAATTCTCTCTCTTTTGCAGTAGCCGCTGTGTTGCTTTTTTTATGAAATACATGTTCAAACCTTTCCGGGAACCATCACCTTATCGTGGTGAAGAGGTTTGTGTGTCCCTATGAACCTGAGGGCTTTGTTGTCTGGAGCTTTGTGCTCCTGGTAGGGTCTCCCAAGGCAAAGTGGTCTCAGGTGAGGGGCCAGACAAAGAATGGTTCAAAAACCCTATGAGAAATCGAGGAAGAGATGAAGTGACCCTGCCCGGAGGAAGCCCGGGGCCCCCGTCTGGAGCCAGGCCCAGATGGAGGGTTTGTCAGCGAGCGTCTGGTGGCCGGGTTTGCCACGGAGCCCGGTCGGGCACAGCCCGAAAAAGCTACGTGGCACCTCCCTCTCCATCCCATGGGCCCACCACCTGTGGGAGGAACCGCTGAGGTCGGGTGCGCTGCTACACGGGTGGCAGTGAAGGTCAGGGGCCTCGACGGACCAGACCCGGGCAGCAGACGCAGAGTGTGAGGCGCCGGGCGGGTGTGGGGATACTCACAAGCCCCCGGCTGAGCACCGCTACGTTGGAGTTTAACCCGGTGGACGAGAGGGTCACCTCCCTACGCCTGCGGGTTGCTGGGGGGAAAACTCTGACTGTTGTTTGTGCATATGCACCAAACAAGAGTTCGGAGTATTCGGCCTTCTTGGAGAACTTGAGTGGAGTCCTGCATGGGTCTCCAGTGGGGGACTCCATAGTTCTGCTGGGGGACTTCAACGCGCACGTGGGCAATGATGGAGACACATGGAGAGGTGGGATTGGGAGGAACGGCCTCCCTGATCTAAACCAGAGTGGTTGTTTGTTGTTGGACTTCTGTGCTAGTCATGGATTGTCTATAACGAACACCATGTTCGAACATAGGGATGCTCATAAGTGTACTTGGTACCAGAGCACCCTAGGCCAAAGGTCAATGATCGATTTTATAATCGTTTCATTTGATCTGAGGCCATATGTTTTGGACACTCGGGTGAAGAGAGGGGCGGAGCTGTCAACCAATTACCATCTGGTGGTGAGTTGGGTCAGGGGGTGGGGGAAGACTCTGGACAGACCTGGTAAGCCCAAACGGGTAGTGCGGGTAAATTGGGAACGTCTGGAGGAGGCCCCTGTCCGACAGACTTTCAACTCACACCTCCGGCGTAGCTTTTCGTGCATCCCTGTGGAGGCTGGGGGCATTGAACCCGAGTGGACAATGTTCAAAGTTTCCATTGCTGAAGCTGCGGTGAGGAGCTGTGGTCTTAGGGTCTTAGGTGCCTCAAGGGGCGGTAACCCACGAACACCGTGGTGGACACCGGTGGTCAGGGAAGCTGTCCGACTGAAGAAGGAGTCTTTCCGGGATATGTTATCCTGGAGGACTCCGGAGGCAGTTGCAAGGTACCGAAGGGCCCGAAGGGCTGCAGCCTCTGCCATGAAAGAGGCAAAGCAGCGGGTATGGGAGAAGTTCGGAGAAGACATGGAGAAGGACTTTCGGTCAGCACAAGGTGCTTCTGGAAAACCGTTTGCCACCTCAGGAGGGGGAAGCGGAGAACCATCCAAGCTGTGTACAGTAAGGATGGGACGCTGTTGACCTCAACTGAGGAGGTTATAGGGCGGTGGAAGGAGCACTTTGAGGAACTCCTAAATCTGACTAATACGCCCTCTATGGTAGAGGCAGAGCTGGAGGATGATGGGGGATTGTCGTCAATTTCCCTGGTGGAGGTTGCTGAGGTAGTTAAACAACTCCACAGTGGCAAAGCCCCAGGAATTGATGAGATCCGTCCAGAAATGCTTAAAGCTCTGGGTGTGAAGGGGTTGTCTTGGTTGACACGCCTCTTCAACATTGCGTGGAAGTCTGGGACGGTGCCTAAGGAGTGGCAGACCGGGGTGGTGGTTTCCCTTTTTAAAAAGGGGGGACCAGAGGGTGTGTGCCAATTTACAGGGGTATCACACTTCTCAGCCTCCCGGTAAAGTCTACTCCAAGGTGCTGGAAAGGAGGGTTCGGTCGATAGTCGAATCTCAGGTTGAAGAGGAACAATGCGGATTCCGTCCTGGTCGTGGAACAACGGACCAGATCTTTACTCTAGCAAGGATCCTGGAGGGAGCCTGGGAGTATGCCCAACCAGTCTACATGTGTTTTGTGGATCTGGAGAAGGCGTATGACCGGGTGCCCGGGAGATACTGTGGGAGGTGCTGCGAGAGTGCGGGGTGAGGGGTCCCTTCTCAGGGCCATCCAATCTCTGTACGACCAAAGCGAAAGCTGTGTCCGGGTTCTCGGCAGTAAGTCGGACTCGTTTCAGGTGAGAGTTGGCCTCCGCCAGGGCTAAAGCTTTGTCACCAATCCTGTTTGTAGTATTTATGGACAGGATATCGGCGTAGTCGGGGTGGAGAGGGGTTGCAGTTCGGTGGGCTGGGGGATCTCATCGCTGCTTTTTGCAGATGATGTGGTCCTGATGGCATCATCGGCCTGTGACCTTCAGCACTCACTGGATCGGTTCGCAGCCGAGTGTGAAGCGGCTGGGATGAGGATCAGCACCTCTAAATCGGAGGCCATGGTTCTCAGCAGGAAACCGATGGAGTGCCTTCTCCAGGTAGGGGAATGAGTCCTTACCCCAAGTGAAGGAGTTCAAGTACCTTGGGGTCTTGTTCGCGAGTGAGGGGACAATGGAGCGGGAGATTGGTCGGAGAATCGGCACAGCAGGGTGCGGTATTACATTCAATTTATCGCACCGTTGTCGAAAAAGAGAGCTGAGCCAGAAGGCAAAGCTCTCAATCTACCGGTCAGTTTTTGTTCCTACCCTCACCTATGGTCATGAAGGCTGGGTCATGACCGAAAGAACAAGATCCAGGGTACAAGCGGCCGAAATGGGTTTCCTCAGGAGGGTAGCTGGCGTCTCCCTTAGAGATAGGGTAGAAGCTCAGTTATCCGTGAGAGCTCG
>NW_027595574.1:0-42730 GCF_031162955.1 Sander vitreus | reverse complement strand
TCTACCAGTGTCTCTCAGCACGCCGCACAGAGACGGACACAGTACACTAATGAAAACAGAAGTTTTATCTTTTTCATTTCAATAGGGTGAAAGTATGCAAAGACAAGTGCAATTTGTTTTAGAAGTCTCACCTCTCTGTCTAGTCCACTGGCACTGACCCTGATGACTCCCGTGACTGGGTTGATGACAAACAGGAAGTCACTGGGCAAAGTTGGCTCCTGGCTGATAAGACGGTAGCGGATATCTGAGTTGTCAGTATTTGGCTGGTCAATATCTGTGGCCACAACCTTAATCACCTCAAAACCTGGGGAGATGGAAGTCAGAAGTGAAAACTAAGTACAGACTTATCAAAGTATTCAGAACACTCCATAAGAGAGGGGATTTACAAAATAAAGCTGGGCCATACAGAGCTAACAGTATGTTGGTTTTCTTTCCAATCTAACATGCATCTGGTGATCATGGTATGTGTAGGGTTAAGGTGTCAGTTAAATCATTTTGTAGTTTTGTCATCCCCCATAGAATGGACTAAAATTACCCTTAGATATAAAAAAGGAGTGTACAATCTATGATTAATAATTAAGGCTAACTACTTTAATGCATTGCGTAAACAGAAAACAAAGGTAGATTTAGACAACTACCAGATAAAGAGTAATGATCAAGATGACAAAGAGTCCAAAGTTGTTTCTGCAATCAGATTTAGCTTAATATGTGTGCTCACTTCAGTGGCAGCACACTAGTGTTTTTTAATTGGCATTTTTCTGGGCACAACATTGGCCTAGACCCCTATACTTTCAACTGGAAAGTGTTTGTCGGTTGTTTAAACTTTGAAACTTAGTTTTTTGAAAATTTGACTTTTTTGTTCTTCTTTTTTATATCAAAGTAAAAGGTCAAACAGTAAAAGTCCTATCCTGCTGTTTTGTCTTGTAAAAGGGAAACATACTCTGACATACATCTTTTTCAGGATTAAATGAGATCCACTAACAGTACCTCTTGGTGAGGCCTCAGCAACTTCTCCCAGAAAGATGTCTTGAGCGAAAGTAGGTCTGTTGTCATTCTGGTCAATTACTTTCACTGTAATATCCATAGGGGCCTCAGCATTTCCTGAACCGTCTGCTACAGCATGTGCTTGAAACTGCATACGACAAACACATTTGTATTATAATAATGTGCATGCAAGAATACTCCATGGAGATGATTGGGCATGGATCATACAGAAAGATACATACTGATTCAAGTAATCCTGTTATTGACCAAAATGTGAATATGTGTCACCATGTTCTCAGTTGAACTCAGAGTGAGAGCCTTTGAACTTACATAAAGTTTTACATGTTTCTGAGAGCCAGACATGTTTATGTAATTTAACAATAATCCTGGCATCTGAAGATTTAATAAACTGAGGGAAATTGAAATATGACCGAGTTATGCAAGGAATTTAGTTATAGAATTATATGAATTCACATGCATGAGCCTGTTACCCTCAGGAATGATGAGCACAAAAATGTGACACAAAAATGCATTTAGCCATATTTTAGCAAATATATAAATATGTTTTGGCAGGTTTTTGTAACATACAGAGCAGAGGAAGGGCAGCAGAGAAATGGATTTTCTTGCAGGTGGGGTGTGAGAAGTTTCTTTTGATATTTGCTTTTTAGGCCTTAATATTACATTTTTTTTTTTTTTTTATTGAATTAAAGTTAACCATGTTTTCTGAAGGAGCAAATACCAACAGGGTGAATGTTTAGTACCAAGAGTATACATTTTGGGTAAAGTATAGCTTTAAAGATGTGCTGGAAACTAATATTTAAAACTAATGAATTCTGAAGGCAAATGGAGTACAAAGTGTGTTAGGATGACTCCTGGCCTGATCCTGAAAAATTAAACAAAGAATGTGTGTGTAGCACTAACATCAGAGAGGATGCTCACCATGTAGCTGTCTTTCTCCTCTCTGTCCAGTGGTTGTGTGAGATACAGATTACCAGTGTTTCTGTCTATGGTGAAAAGGCCAACAGGAGGCTGATCAGCTCCTGGACCAGTGATGCTGTAGAAGATCTTCTTCAATTTATCGGCATTAGAACGGATCTGGACACCACAGGCCTGAGTTATACCACTCTCGCTCACTACAACAATAGTCACAATATTGTTAAACATACAGTAAGAAAGCAATGCAAAAGTATTTGATTTATACTGTTTTTACATTTTTGAGGTACAGAAACCAGGAGTGGCCTCGTTATAATATTCTCCATGCTGTTATCAAGATCACAAGTCAATTATGTTGTGATCTCTCTGGCTAACAGCTCTGTTAATCATATCAGCCATGGTCAACAATCAACAACTATGCTCTTTCATTATCGCAATTGAAAACATTTTGATTTCTCCTGATGACAGGATGATAACAAGTAACTTAGTAAGACCAAGAAAACAAGGTAATTAACTTTTTATCACAAGTTAACCGTTAAATAAGTATAACAATGGTTTTATTTAGGGAGGAGTTGGGAGAGATGCAGACAAGAAAATTGAAAGCCCTATTTGAATGTACTGTAAATAAGAAATAAAAAATAAAAAAATGAAATACAACCCAAAATAATAGTTTTTTTCGAGTGCTAGACAACAGTGGTCACAACTGAAGCCACATGTGCAAAACTCTAACTACAGTCTGCATTACCAACAGTCAGCTGAGCTAAACAGTTCACATCACCTGCAAAACTCTTTCCAAGCAACACAACTCTTCACTCACGTCTCAAAACAGGCTCAGTGCAGCCAAACACTCAGAACAATCCTGATCTAGATAACACACACTGTCACTCAGAACACACTGAGAGTAAAAACACTAGCATCAAACACCAATACAGAAAATACAAACTATTCATCTTTACAGTTTGAATAATTTAAGTGACTTCACACTAATCAATAGCTTATTTAAAGAAAAGAGTGACATTCTTTCACGTGAACATTTTTATTTTATAACATACCAGTTTTTGTAGGAAACAAAAAGGAATGAAAATCAGCAATCTGCTTCAATAGATATATCATTTTATTTTGTCTGTATTAGTTTATGTAATGACTGGAGAAAAAAAATTAGAACCAAAGGTACGTAATAGCAAAAAACATTGAATGACCTGGCTTGCCATGCACCTGCATCATATAAAAATACAAATGACTGTGGTGTTCCCATTGCTATAACCTCCATTACTTTGTGAAAAACAGTAAGTCCACAGTTTTACTATGGTAAAGGCAGTGTTTTTCACATTTTGTATAACTGAATGTATGTAACCTCAGACATCTTACCTGGACATATTGGTATCTTTGCTCTTTTACCTGTTCACTGTTTCTCTCAAACGGTACAGTGTATAACTGTTTCATTCTTATTTAATGTTTCTTTATGTCCAAATAAGGTGAGCTTTCCCTATATACTGTATATACAGTATGTGTTCACTAACAAGTCTAAAACAAGAGAGCATTGCAATCAGCAGTGTTTGAAATGCACCAGACTGAAGTCCATTCTGTTTTGAGAGTGTGGTTAACAGTTTTAACAGCAGTGTGTTAGCATTTAAACAAAGTGCTGTAGATCCACAGTGTTGTGCAGGTTGTGGTTAAAGTCATGGGATAAGTCTGTAGAGTTTTGAAAACTGTGTTCAAGCAATGAAAAACAAACTAGAGTTTGGTTCACATGAACTGCTGCTGTCCAGACTGTAGTTAGAGTTTTGCACATGTGGCTCCAGTTGTGCCCACTGTCGTCTAGCAATCGAAAAAAAATGTAATTTAAAATCCGAGCTCAATGACGGCAGTAGAAACCAAAATGGAGTCATCTTTTTCAGAAACAAATATTAAATACAGTTCAGTACCAACGAGTACGAGCGGCTTTATTTCCTCTTACCTGAGATACTTTTAGGGGGTAGGGTCCTCGGTCATTCTCAACGACAGTTAGTTCAGGAACAACCCATTCTCTCTTCCTCCTCCTCAGCCTCTCACCCTCAAAAGCAGAGACCTAAGAGAGGAAAACAGCCTTTTAATTACTAATAATCTAGATGTACAGAAAATGTGCAGGCTACAAGAAAACGTTTTCAGTCTGATTATGAGGAAACTGAATATGGCATTCCTTGTTATTAAAACAGTATTTAACACTAGTGTAATTCACAACGGAGGTAGATGAACTAAAAAGACACAATGAGTCACATGGTCTATTCAGGATGGGCAACTAACACAAATTTGCATTAGTAATGAATCTCTCAATTAATATTTTTCGATTGATCATTTAGTTTGGTCTCAAAAAAGTCAAAAACTTTGAAACATGAATCAATTATCAAAATTGTTGCTCTCTGTCTATTAACTATTAAAACCCTGAAAAAGGGTTCTAAAAAATGATACTGTAAAAACTATAATTTGTACATGTAAAAAACTTTATCAAAATGTTAACATAATGGTGAAAACCATTGGTCGTTCTTACGCTTCCATCAAAACAAATAAACACATCATTATTTGATCCTGTTACTTAACTAAATTTGCCAACCACAAACTAATCTAATCTAATTGAATATTTGAAAATGAACTCAAACATTACATTTTATCAATTTAATATTCTAAAAACAAGAAAGGTATCAAACCATCAATCTATCCACTAAAGGATCTTAATGAACTGACTTATTTGTTATTTAATTGGGATCCCCCTGACTTTATGTATGTTTGTGTTTTTTCTTTATGCTCTGACTGCTTGTCTTTGTATGTCATTTAAATAAAGACATTAAAGTGTAGACTCACTGACTCCTTGATGGGAGGAAGAATATAACTCTAAGCTAACTGCAAGCAGTTATGACGGGGTCCAAGCCTCCCCGGCACGAGTCTGATGACCCGTGGAGCTTGTGAAAGTGGAACCCAAAGCGTGACGGACGCGAGGCAAACGTCAGGAAATATCATGAAGTGTGACCTACAAGGTCTGTAGTAAATTGAAATTTCACTCTGTTTTAGGCCAAAACTCAGCTACCTCGATAATAGCGCCTCCTAAGGGCTGATCTTCACCAAATTTGGTACAGAGCCTCAAAGTGCCATGGTAAACATGAATTTTAAGGTTAGCATTGATAGCATTTACTGTGGCCATGAAAATGCAACGGATTTTGCCGGCCATTTTTTGAGATTGTTGCGGCCCAAAATGCCTGATTTGTGGGAGCTTTTGTAAAATTGGGTTAAAAGTTGCGATGTCTTTTGTATGTTTGTTGCAATGAAGTTGTGGGAGACAGTGAAAGTTGTATAGTTCTTCAAAATAACCTTACCAAAAAGGCTGGTGGATTTAAGACAAAAAATCCACCACATATATTGAATGAATCAAATTTCAACATATGTGTCAGTGGCTTGTTGATCTTTACATTGTTGGTTAATTTCCTATACTGGCCTGGGACAACACGTTCTCACACCCATCTCGTAAAATATGGACGCTTGGTCAGGTGTCTTTGTCGTTTTTATTGACGCTGTCTATTGCCGTCCCTTTAGCGCCATCCCTTTAGCGCTTTAAGTAAACGCGCTTGGTCGGGACTATTGCCGTCCCTTTTCACGCAGTTATGTTAAGGAAAAGGTCGTGGGTGGGCTTACGGTTCCGTGACACGTGGGAACTACGGGGCGGTTGGGTTTAGGAAAGGGTCGTGAGTGGGCGTACGGTTCCGTTACACGCGGGAAGAACGGGAAGGTTGGGTTTAGGAAAGGGTCGTGAGTGGGCGTACGGTTCCGTTACACGCAGGAAGAACGGGAAGGTTGGGTTTAGGAAAGGGTCGTGGGTAGGCGTACGGTTCTGTGACATAACCGTTAACCGATAACTTTATGTCAGGGCCATCTGAGGATGCTATGAGCCAAGTGTTAATGCACTTTCGTAGTTAATATGAGGTAACTATGGTAACTATGGTTTGACAAATGCATTAATTTGTGTCGCATTAATTAATTAATTTGTGTATTTTATTTAGGAAGCCAGCCACTACTGTGTTTCAGTTCTAAACTATTGGGTAACACTTTATTTGAAGGGGTGTGCATAAGACTGACATGACATTTACATTTTACATTTACCTAGACAACATAAACTGTCATTAATATAATAATAATAATAATAATAATAATAAATTTACTTTATATAGCGCTTTTCAAGGACTCAATGTCACTTTACAGGGAAAGTTAGAATACAAAAACAAGGCAAAACAAAGCATAGGCAGAGGTAAAGAGATGGGTCTTGAGGCGGGACTGGAAGATGGTGAGGGACTCAGAGGTGCGAATCTCTTGGGGGAGGGAGTTCCAGAGTCTGGGAGCTGCCCTGGAGAAGGCTCTGTCCCCAAAACTGCGGAGTTTGGACTTGGATCTGAGAGACTGTGAGGGTTGGTACGGGAGAGGAGGTCAGTGAGGTATGAGGGGGCCAGATGGTGGAGGGCTTTGTAGGTGAGAACAAGGATTTTGTAGGTGATCCGGTGGGAGATGGGAAGCCAGTGGAGTTGTTTTAGGACTGAAGTGATGTGGTGCCAGGATTTGGTACGGGTGATATGTCGGGCGGCTGCGTTCTGGACCAGTTGGAGTCGTTTGATGTGGATAGAGCCGATGCCATGAATGGAGATGAAGGCATGAATGAGTCTTTCAGCAGCAGGGGGTGTGAGAGAGGGTCTGATTTTGGAGGTGAAAAAAGGAGGTTTTAATGACATGACGGATGTGGGGCTCAAGGGAGAGGGTGGAATCAAAGATCACGCCAAGGTTGCGGGCCTGGGGAGATGGGGAGACAATGGTGCCATCGATGGTGAGAGTGAGGTTATTGTTTTTGCTGAGTGTGGATTTGGAGCCTATGTGGAGGAATTCTGTTTTATCACTATATATCGCTTTATATGTCATGACAAGCACAATTATCAAACTTTAATAAACTATTTAGCTTTATGTGTTAACATTACATTAAACTGTCATTAAGAGGTTGTTTTTTACATTGGTTGTCGTGAGAGCATTATAATTGTGTCATGAATATTTTTCATTGACCTCAAGTAAAATGAAACAATATTGGCCTGTCATGAAGTTTGACTTCATCATCAAATGCTCATATGACGGTGTCATGAATAATATCCTTGAACTAGTGGAACCATTTGGACTTGTCATTAAGATGTCATAAAAGTAATAAAACCAGTTTGGCGACAGTAAATGCAGTACTGAGGTGATTTATTGAGTTTTGGACTTGTTGCTAACTATGGTTAGCTGCCATTAGCTCGGTTAGCTGTAAGGTTACAACTGTCCAATTTAGCTGACTCAGCCCTGGGCTGCAAAGAGCTAAACCCGGAAAGAAAACCATCTTGGTGTGCATTCCCTGTCGTAAACTGGCCTGTTTTTAGTCCCGGTCTGGCGACACCGACTCAGTCAGCTAAACCGGTAGCATGGCGGAATTAATTGAATCCGATTGAATCGCTCCAAAACTGCCTGGCGGACACCCAGCTTAACGCATCTTCAGCGCTATTGGCTACTGTAAACGCTAATCAATATCTGCGATGTGACAAGTCCCTCCCTACTTGTTGCCTTCGTTGGTTTGATTGGCATTAGGAATGCGATTGGTTAGGGTAAGAATACCAGGGTTGGCCAATCAGAGGCCGAGTAGGGTGGGACATGTCTTCACCATCAAATTTGCTCGGCATTAGCCGTTAACGGAGCTTTTGGTGTCGGTAACCACGGCTAGATGGATAGGACCAAACATAGCAGAGACCAGTTTTTCGACTGAGAATACACTACAGAGACGATTTTCTTCCCGGGTTTGGCTCTTAGCAGCCCTGGGCTGAGTCAGCTAATTTAACAGCTGTACAGCTGACTGAATTCACTAGTTAGCTAACGGCAGCTAACTACAGTTAGCGGATACATTAGTATGCTGCTGTAAGCTAGTTTTAGCAACAAGAAACCTAAAGCTAATGTTATCCATTCAAAATTCACCTCGGTACTGCATTCACTGTCGTCAAACTGGTATTATAACTTTTAAGACATCTTAATGGGAAGTCCAAATGGTACCGTCATATAAGCATTTGATGGTTCAAACTGTTTCACTTTATTTGAGGTTATGGATAGGGATGCACCGAATACAGGATTCGGCTTCAGATTCAGCCGAATATTGGGCTTTTTGAGGGAGTTCGGTTTCTGCCGAACCTTAACATGTTTTTCCACCGAACTAAACCCTACACTTGCACTACGTGCGCTACGCTGGTCGATGTAATAACCCTGCCGTTGATTAGGGGAAGAGGTTTACGTAGGTGGACCGTTCAATGCAGTAGGCTGTGAGAAAGTGAAAATTTAACTTGTGAGCAGAAAAAGTGTTGTTTGGCAGTACTTTCAGTCAAAAGAAGGTGATTCAAGTTGAGCTACATGTTCAATTTGCAATGCCGATTTGTCTCGTGGTGGCAAGGACCCTAAATAATACACAACATCGCTGCTGTTAAAACATTTGCGTATGAAACATCTGAAAGAATACGAGTTGTGCATGAAGGAATCTACAGACAGCAGCCAAAATGTAGCAACTTCAGATACGGCAAAGGAAGGACAGTCACATCTAAAAACTTGTGTTAACCAGACAGTGCCTCTCCCGGTAAATGAGTCTCCCTACAGTGGGAGCGGAGCAACCAAACCGCCGGCTGCTGCTCGTTAGCTAACGTTAGCTTTCTAATTTCACCTACTCAACATGCTTTCATCATACACTGGTCAGCGAAAATTTGCCAAACAAAAATTGTCACTCATCGGGCGATAGCGATGTGCTTTCCTACGATGTATCGGCAGAATCTTAACCAGTGGATTCGGTATTCGGCCGAACCCCAAAAATCTGGATTTGGTGCATCCCTAGTTATGGATATTATTCATGACACCGTCATATAGCTAAGCATTCGATCATGAAATCAAACTTCATAACAGGTTCAAATTGTTTCACTTTACTTGAGGTCAAGGAAAAATATTCATGACACAATTATAATGCTCTCATGACAGCCAATGTAAAAAATAATTTCTTAATGACATTTTAATGTAATGTTAACACAGCTAAATACTGTATTAAAGTTTGATAATTGGGCCTGTCATATTTGTTAGGTTATGTTGTTTAGGTTAATGTCAAGTTGTCATTACAATGACATCGACAGGTTATGTTGTCTATTTTAATGTAAAGTTGTCATAACACAGATTGTTGGGTTACACTTTACTTGAAGGTATCTACATAAGAGTGACATGACACTGTCATGAACGTGTCATAAACGTTTATAAACAAGTCATAAACGTTTATGACATAACGCTTCTTTTAGTCATTTGGTTTTTGTCATGACAAGTTAGGGTTAGAGTTAGGGTTCATGTGTCATGACTGTCATTACAGTGTTATGTGTTCATGAAGGTGTCGTGTCACTCTTATGTAGATACCTTCAAGTAAAGTGTTACAGATTGTTGTCTTCACTAAAGTCAAGTTGTCATGACAAAGACACCTCGGACAATGCTAACGTTGCATTAAAAGTGTCATAATTTACCAAATGACAATTCATGAAAATAGTCATGAACACTCAAAATGACTCCTTCATGTTCATGACAGCTTTCATGTCATAATAATGACAGTGTCATGTCTGTTATGTTGATTTGATCCAGAAAGTGAACCAAATAAGCATTGTGTTTCTGTTATCATTTTGAGCAATCCCACCTCCCAATATTAAATAATTAATTCTGTGCACACTCATTTATTAAAGTCAACCATGAAGAAACATTTACATGCTGTTGCACAGTGCTGTCGTTACCATTTTTCTGGGGAAATCATGATGTTGCAGTCCATAATCCATTTAAGAGTGATGATCCGCAGCCGATGTTAATCTATTTTGTTTGATAAAGAAATCAGGGCTCCAGACTGCGACCAAAAGGCATTTTGCGAGTAGTTTTTAAAACTAGTTTTTATAAAGTTGCTCACACATGTGCGACCTTAAATTTTGATGATATTTTTTTTAACTCATGTTGAAAAACACTCATTTTTACTCACTGTTGTCTCGGCCTCAGAAAAAAAGGACTGGATTTTATTATAACACCACAACTGCAGGGATATCACTTAATTACCTGTGCATTCACTGATTTATTTGCATTTTTACATCAACTCATCATCTCGTCAAATCAAATAGTGCTTGTGTGTTGACTTTTGTTTTATCTCCTACACTCCTATTTTAATCTAGTACTTTAACTTAATGTGTTTAACCTATGTTTCCTATTTTTCTGTGTCAACTTTTCTTGACCCTGGTCTCAAGACTCTTATGAAACTTGTTTTTGACTTGTCTTTCTGCATACTTGCAGTTCTGAACATCAGAACTATGTCTGGGAGTCACTCCAACAACTAGTTACATAAATGATTGGAAGAGCATGTGGAGTTTGAGTGATCACATATGGGGATGTTGTTGCTGGGATGTCCAATGAGAAGTGGGGGCCTGTTTTGTGGCCATGGGTAAAAGGAACAAATGCTGAAGGAAGGGCAGTCATTTTCCTTCAGGGTCTTTCGATTGAATAAAGATCTATTATTGCACCATCCGTTCTCCCTGAAGATTCTTTGATTTGACGAATCAACCTAGAAAATCCACAACAGTGTTTTGAGTGTCCTGCTTCCTCTCTGGCTCGCTCATTACTCAATCTTTCCCACACTGGCTGGTAGATACTTAGGTAGATACTCCCCTTTCCGTGGGATTTTAATCAGATAAGATATGATTGCTATTTCAGTGTTACCAAATAAAAGACAGAGAGGAGGGAGGGTGAGCCTGTATGAGGCAGGAATAAAGTACATTGACAGTAATAATACTTTGTTTACATTTCTGAATGTGCATTTGTTAAGCACCATTATTTAAAATGTGACAGTGAACTAAAATAAAACAGCAAATTGCAGTTTCTGTATTCATTTTTTTACTCACCTGTAAAATGGCGAGTAAAATGCCCACAACCGCAAGCCCAGTGGTCCCCATCTGTTTCTGAATAATAAAAACAATAAAAGGAAACAAAATGAACTATAAGTATATTCCTTTGAAAAGTTTCGTCGTGGCTTCTTTGTCTTTTCTCCTGAAGGTAGGTTCAGCTGAGCAAGTTGCTGCAGGCACTTTCAGCGTATGAACACACCTAAAGAGACGGATACCCGCAGTTTCTGGTACGTCCTATTCCTAAATGGGTAACAGATATACAACAGAGCAACAGCGTTCTTATTCACCAGCAATGAGCTGTATCTGAGCTAAGTGAGCAGCATTCTACAACCTTAAGCTCTGCTCTCTCGCTTTCTCTCTCTCTCTCTCTTTCTCTCTCTCTCTCTTTCACACACACACACACACACACACACACACACACACATTGCGTAAAATGTGTTTTTTTCTGATATTGACAACATATTTTCATATTTAATGACGTAAGAATCTGATTTTAAACTACCCTGTGGGAATTAAGATTCCAAGAATGGTTGTTCATCAAGAATGACCAAAGAATATGGACTCCTGTCATTAGTTTGAAACCTTTTGAAAGTGGCAGTAGAAGTTTCAGGTTCCCCATTTTCATGAAACTAAATGTGATCCTTATTCAAAATAGTGCGACAGGGCCAGGGCTCCAGACTAACTTTTTTACTAGGAGCACTGTAGCCCCTAACTTAAAATTATATGGGCACAGACAACTTCAGAGTGCACAAGCTTAAAAACACCTGCAATGCAATTTTCCCCATATTATAATTGATAAATGCTTTAGTAATTGTTGTGAATAACGTTACATTCCATTCTGTGAGAAGTTTGAAGAAAGTCGTTCTCACGTTTCATTTGTATCCTAGAATGCAACACTGTTTTCCTATCTGTGTGAACAGACCTTGAGACAATCCTTCCTCCCATCCTGACTCTCTTATCTTACTACGCCTCAACTTAAAGTGCTCATATTATGCTCATTTTCAGATTCATACTTGTATTTAAAGGTTATATCACAAAAGGTTAACATGGTTTAATTTTCAAAAAACACCATATTTTGTTGTACTGCTCATTGCTGCACCTCCTCTTTTCACCCTGTGTGTTGAGCTCTCTGTTTTAGGCAAGGCAAGGCAAAGCAGCTTTATCAGGAGAGACTTAATTTACAGATATGCAAAAATGATTTATTGTACAACTGCATGATAAAATGTAAAAAAGAGATTAGACTCCATCGAATTAATAATATTTTTTAAAGGGGTAGAGAAAGGGAAGTTTGGGGTCCCCTGCTGGAGCTGCTACCCCCGCGACCCGACCCCGGATAAGCGGATGAAGATGGATGGATGGAAAGGGGTAGAGAATGGGAACATAACCCCCCGATGGAGTCTAGACACTGGTGGTGGCGGAGAAGGAGACCGGAGACCAGACCGACGGGACAACGAAGCGATCAGCCAGGAGAAACATGATGACTGGAGGATGGCAGTGGAGGTGGAGGGTTGAACGCTATGCCTGGAACGACAGCTAACAGCACAGGGAGAACATATTTAAAGCAGAGCTGTAATGCTGTGATTGGCCCTTGAATATTGTGGCCATGTCTGATTGGTTTAACTGAAAGTATCGCTACTAAACAGCTGATTTGATTTAAGAAGAAAGAGTAGTGATTGGGTAAACGAAGTCTTCCTGCAAGAACTTACGCTGAGCTTCATTTGTATAGCACATTTCAGCAACAGGGCAATTCAAAGTGCTTTACATAAAACATTAAAGAGCAGTTCAAAACGATTAAAAAATTAAAAACAGATAAAATACGAGAATAAAATTTACAGTGCTGTATAAGAAATTAAAGGGATACTTCACCAATTTAGCATTAAGCTTTGTATCAGTAGAAACACGGTAGTATTTTTGAATGACCGTGCTTCCCTCCCTCATGTCCCCCTGAGACCAGAGATCTCTGTATTGTGGGTCTAGAAAAAAAGATTTTTTTACCAGAGGCAATGGACTACAGCAAGTAGTAGGAGCTACTTCCGCATGTTTTCAACCCGCCCATAGGGGGTTGGACTGTCATCTTTCTCCGAAGATTTCCGAAGCAAAACGAGCGTCAGCCATCTTGAATCTTCGCTACCGGCTTCTCAGTGTCTCTTAATACATCCATGCTTCTCAGCAGAAAACTTTTACAACAATTATGTGCATTCAAACTACCGCAAATTTACGGCTGTGTTTATACTCGGTGTTTACAGCCCATCAAGCGCTAATGCTAGTATGTGTTAGCTGAACTTTACGGAGCATAATGTGTGTGCACTAAATGTAGCCTATTTCGTATGTCGTTTTTATATAATGTCGTTTTTATATATTTTAAATATGTAACACCACTTGAGCCACGGTGAAATGTTTCGTGTATATAGTTGAAATGACAATAAAACACACTTGAGTTGAGTTGACTGTCTCACTGTCTGTCTGTAAACGGTAGGCGTGGCTTGAGTAGACACTAAAGCAGCAAAGCAAGTGCATTCTGGGATTTGGTGTCTTTCATCCACATGAGCCAAAAACACATCTTCTTGCTTTTCTTGACCTAGAAGCCACCAATTTCTAAAACAATTTCACATTTATACTACATAAGTGACCCAATTTAAAGATATATTCATCTTTCCAACGGTGAAATATCCCTTTAACAATTATTTAAAGAAAGGCAACATCAAAAAGAAAGGTCTTCAGCCTTGATTTAAAAGAACTGAGAGTTGCGGCAGACCCACAGTTTTCTGGGAGCATAAAAACTGAATGCTGCTTCCCCTTGTTTAGTTCTGACTCTGGGGGCAGATAGCAGACCTGTCCCAGACGACCTGGGAGGTCTGGGTGGTTCATAGTGTAGCAGAAGATCAGAAATGTGTTTTGGCCCTAAACCGTTTAGTGATTTATAAACCAGCAAAAGTATTTTGAAATCAGTTTTTTGAGGGACAGGAAGCCACTGCAAAGACTTCAGAATGGGGGTGATGTGATCCACTTTCTTGATCTTAGTGAGGACTCGAGCAGCAGCCTTCTGAATCAGCTACAGCTGTCTGATTTTTTAGGGAGACCTGTAAAGACACCGTTACAGTAGTCAAGTCTACTGAAGATAAAAGCATGGACAAGTTTTTCCAAATCCTGCTGAGACATAAATCCTTTAATCCTTGATATATTCTCATGGTGATAATAGGCTGACTTTGTAATTATCTTAAAGGGGTGGTTCAGAATTTTGGACATAGGACCTCATTTCCAAGTTAGCCAGTGTGTTATTTATACTGGCTATATATTCAGTCATCAGTGGAGACAGTTTTCAACACTTTTCATCCAGTCCTTCCAGTTGCAGAGTTCGCTGGTGCTAGGCTAGCGCAAGTCAACAGTATCTGCTAGCCTGCCATTAAAGCAGTCTTACACACTCCACAGTACACCCGAGGCAAATATATTATAACGCCAGACTATCGATGTAAATGTCTGTTGATAAAATAATGTTAGAAATAAAACTACCCTTGCATCTCAATGATCACAGTACATTTTGAGGGACTAGTTTCTCAGCAGCGGCAGAATTTTACTTAGCTCCGGTTAGTAGTACTCCGCCATAAAGTAAACAGAGAAGCGCACTCCAGTCGGGAAACCTAGTAGCTGCTGGCTTGGACATCAATTTACCGGCGGAGACCCTACTCAACTGGCAAATGTGTAGTGTTCATTTTAGACCAGACGACTTTGAAAAACCCTGCAATCTAAAGGACCACAAGTCACTGACAACAAATGCGGTTCCATCTGTCTTTCTAGATGCACCAACAGCTACTGATGAACAGGTAATAACTTTCGGTAGGCTACTCTAGCTAATAAAGCTAGCCCCTTTCATAACGTTAGCCTAGCTGCTACTTATAGATTGAGACTGACAACGTTAGTGGAACGTTACTGTTCAATGCATTGTGGAGAGTGACAACGTTATAGCTACACTCTTGGTAGATACCTGGCTGGGCTAACCACTAACTTTAGGTAATTGCTGACAGAAACGTCATGTAAGCTCGGACAGTTTACATGCAAATTGCTAGCCCGTGTGCTTTCATGTACCGGTAACGTTATGTGAGTTATAGCCTGGCAGGGTGGAATTAGTTGGAGCTCACAGTGGCAGGTAAATAAACTTACTTATATAAAGTATATATAAGTATATAACTATTGCAATGCGATGCAAGGGCATTTACATCGATAGTCTGGCGTTATGATTTATTTGCCTCGGGTGTACTGTGGAGTGTGTAAGACTGTTTTTAATGGCAGGCTACAGATACTGTTGACTTGCGCTAGCCTAGCACCAGCGAACTCTGCAACTTGAAGGACTGGATGAAAAGGGTTGAAAACTGTCTCCACTGATAATGCCTCATACACTGGCTAACTTGGAAATGAGGTCCTATGTCCAAAATTCTGAACCACTCCTTTAATGTGGCTGTTGAAATTCAGGTCTGAGTCCATGACTACACCAAGATTTCTGGCTTTGTCTGTTGTTTTTAACATTGTCGTTTTAGCTATCGAGTGAGGCATCACACTTTTATTCCATCTTTGCTGGGAGTCACACATGCAGTAGCTAGGTAAGGACTACTACCCATTAAGAAGCAGAGTTTGAGGGCGTGCCACGCTAGCAGCTAGGCGAGCATTATAACGTGTGTTACAAAGTGACGCACATACGTCACGGAAGTAAAGGCTGGACTACAATAGAGTTGTTTGGAGCAGTTTGTGAACAGTGTTTTCTGTTGGAGATGGTAAGTCACTTTGGGGTGGACTTTGGGCTTTTTCACTTTGTGAACCTATAACGTGCACAAAAAATAAATATAACACAATAAAGGAAAGGGAAAGCCAAAAAGCATAATATCAGCACTGTAATGAATGGAGTGATTGGAGCGATTGTCTCATTAAACCTTTAGAACATTGTGAACTGAACCCTGCTTTGTGTCGCTTTGTTCTCTGAAATCTCGCCACTGCTTTCAGAATCTACCTCACAGGGTTCAAGCCAGTAGATGATAGGATACAAACCACAAAACAATCCTGATCGGATTGCTTTACAAAAGTAATTAATACATAATCTACAATGAGTTGTTTTATTTTAGTTCACAGTCACATTTTAAATAATGGTGCTTAACAAATGTCCATTGAGAAATGTAAACATTATTACTGTCAATGTACTTTATTACTGCCTCATACAGGCTCACACTTTTAGGACACAAGTATCTACCAGCCAGTGTGGGAAAGATTGAGTGATGAGAGCGCCAGAAAGAGAGCAGCTCACTCAAACACAAGAATTTTAAGTTTTGAAGAGGTAAATAGTAAAAAACGTGCTGTTTGCTTATGGCCAGGCAAAGCAGCCTATAAGCAGCCTGTATTTTTTTTTTCCTTCATAGAAGCGTCTCTGCTCTCTGCCTCTCTCACCCTAGTCGATTTTGTGACGAGAACGAGGACTACACTGATGAGGGCTACAAAACCCTCTCCCCAGACCGGAAGATCTTGCAGACGGGGTTAAGACCGTTAACAAAGTCGGGGGAAGAGAGGAGGGCTAACGTTAGGCTCTCCTTATCGGCTATTACTACACAGCATTTTCCTCTCCAAAGTTTATAGCAAAAC
Organism: Sander vitreus; assembly: GCF_031162955.1. NCBI lineage: Eukaryota > Metazoa > Chordata > Actinopteri > Perciformes > Percidae > Sander > Sander vitreus. The sequence goes on along the minus strand of NW_027595574.1, from coordinate 26,216 downwards.
AAAATGGATGAACTTTGGCTGGGGATCTATGGAAGTAAATCTGTGGGCATGCTCCCCTGTAAGAAAATGTTGTGTATTTTAATGTTTAAATGCATCAATCTGGTGCACTTTGAAAAGAAATTCAGAGGTTAGACTTGATTATTCTTATCTATGGATGGGAATATTTGTGCTGTAGACTGAGCTATTTTGCACTTCAGAATTTTAACCATGCACACACAGGTGGAATAGTTTTTTCTTCATATTTTTGCATTAATGTCACTAGGAAGCATACCAGTAGAAATATATATTTATATTTGTAAGTGGGATATATATAAGTAAGTGGGATTGTCTGGAATCTGGCAATATAATAACCATTATGGTGGGATACACTGGCTAAGCAATTTACAAAAAATATCTGTGCTGACATAGTTTATATGAGAATACATTTTAAAGTTGTAGACCATGTAGAAATTGTGTTGCAATTTCAAAACCGGATTACTCAGGGACCGCTTGTTGTACTGATGCATGTGTTGAGTGAAGAGTTTGTGAGATATTTCACAGAGAGTAATGGGTGTGCAGAGATTTATGCAGAATGCAAATATAACATTTCATGTAAGTTCAATGTTAATTTTCTTGCAATTTGTCACAACAATGGGGTTAACACTTTTGCATGCACCATATCCGTGTCACATTCTCATTAGGGGCTGAGCTCCCCTAAAGGTCTGATCCTAGAATCACCCCTGCTACAACTTCATACTTGTACTCCACTACACCTCAGAGGGAAATGTTGTAATGTTTACTGCACTACATTTATCTGACAGCTTTTGCTTTATTGCTTCACGCTGGGCTTGTTTCTGCAACAGCTCATTGAGTATCGGATACAATTAAAACTATTGAGGAAATATTTTCCTTTGACATTGGTCCAGTATTAAACGAGATCGCTGCATTCGGAAACGGCGAAATAAGCTACAATGTAAGTTAATAGGACGTCAATTGTACAGCTTGTTTTTACGTTCATAAAAGTGCTCGTTTTGCCACCGACAGGCTCAGATTAATATTCGAAGTGTCTGACAACATTATGGAAAGGATTTCTAAGGAGGCCGACCTTTCTGTTAAAGAGTAAGATCCTTTTTTTAAAACATAAAAAGTCCGTGAAATTGCGTTCGCTGAACCCACCAGACTCCATGTAAATAAACAGTAATTTTAGCATCGTAAAATGGGCATTCTAAAACATCTCTGAGCTCTGAGCAATGCTTGCTCTGGCTGTCTTGAGCCTGTGCGTGTAGGGTGCATGACTATTTCATTCCAATTTCGGGTCTGTCAGTCACAGTGAAAACCGGGGACGTCTGGTCACCCTAAACAAGAGGGGAGACCGTCAAGGCTTATATTTAGCATTAGCATCGCTAGCGTTAGCCTTAGCCAACTAACGGAGCGAGCTGGAAAATCAAACTTTTCCTGAACCCCGTGGGGAGGAGGGCCACAACATCATGGCCACCAACAAAACTCAGCAAAGATTGTTCTTGCTCGGGCTTTAACTTCTGGATTTTCGGCGGCGTTGCCACAACGGACCAAATGGCTTCGCTCGCATCTTTCTCCGCCGCAACTCTAGTGCACGGCCTCAATGTCATCATTCTCAGCCACTCCCTTTGTTCGCTGATTGGACCGCCAAAAATTTTGAAGGAGAAAACCCAAGAATATACCGCGAACCCAGACGTAGTACTGAAGGGAAATGAAAATGGAGCGTAAGTACGTAGGAGGGCGGAGCCAGGCTAACAATGGCACACTCCCGATCCAGAATCTAGAATCGATTGCTTTTCCTAGGGTTCCCGAATGTTAACACTAAATTTTATATATTAAATTTTGCAGCTGAATTTGGCCTGTTGAATTTGAGCAAGGTGAAAATATATTAGCTGAATTTCATACATTGTATTTTGCATGTGAATTTGGTATATTGTTTTTACGTTGATTTTTTGACTCTGAATTTATGAACTTAGAAAAATAAAGGTGAAAATTAGTTGTACTAAAATTCAAAAGGCAAAAAATTCACATACATAATGTCAATGCATACATCTTCTGTGCTAGAAATTCAATGGCTTTTTAATTTCAAAATCCGATACAACAGATTAACCACTCATAAATGGATTATGGACTGCAACATCATGATTTTCATGGAAACATGGTAACAACAGTGCGGTGCAACAGCATGTAAATGTTTTGCCATGGTTACTCTAACCCTAACCCTAAAGCACGTTTAGATATTTAGAGATTTTTTGTGTCAGTAACAAACGCCAAAGGCACCTGACCAAGCGTCCGTCAACTGGATTTTGCTTTTATTTTTATATTATACTTCCCCCAATCCATTGAGCTAGATTGCTGTCAATCCGACAACTGTGATTTCCATTGGATCAGAGTACTGTCACTTGGCTGCCTGTTCTGCCAATCTCCCCAGCCCTTGTCACATGACCAATTAATGTTTCCATGACGACTATCCAAAATTCTGATACCATGGAACCAACACTGGAATAGTTTTTTTTTTTTTTTTAATTGTCAGTCTATAGAAATTGTGTATTCGGCTCTACAATTTGTTTAAAATGAAAACAAGTGAAACTTATAATGAATGTGATGTTTTATTTAGCAGAATTACAGGCACATCATTTCAGCAACAAATTGAACATTTTAAAAAGCATTTATTGATATCTCATTGCCCACAGCCTCAGAGGGTGATGTGGCGTTGGCTGGCTAACTGGATTTTCCCTTAATCATCCTTCTTCTCTCCTCTTCTCCGTCTTACAGCAGCAACACCAGTATTGAACAAACACTGAGCATAAAGCTTAATACAACACACCCATGATTAAAGGCTAACACGTTTTTTTTTTCCAACCTGGATTTTCCTATGTGTTTGTGTGTAACTAACTGAAAGTAACAACAATCATTGAAATTGGTTCAGTATTGAGCTAAAACCCTGTGAATGTGCAATTTCTTCCACTAAAAGTGCTGTTTTACCACTGACAGGCTCAGAATATTATTCTAAGTGCCTGATAACATTATGGAAAGGATCCCTACAGAGATAGACCTTTTTTTAAATAGTAAAATCCTCTTTTTTAAACAAGAAACAACTCTGAGTTTGCTATCCCTAAACCCACCAGACTCCATTTAAATTAACAATACTTTTAGTGTGTATACAGCCAACATATTTCCAAATGTACATTGGTAAAGTATTTGTTAATTTCAACCAAACCAGAGTGGTGATGGCTGGAAAAGTGAAAAACGAATCAAGATTGCTTTTCATAGTTTTATTTTGTGTCTGTCTACTTTAAATTAATTGTATTTTACAATGCTAAAATGAATGTTTATTTGCATGGAGTCTGGTGGGTTTAGTGATAGCAATTTCAGGAATGTTTTAATGTTTAAAAATAAGAATCTTACTCTTTAACAGTAAGATCTACCTCTGTAGGGATCCTTTCCATAATGTTGTCAGATGCTCAGAATAATAATCTGAGCCTGTCAGTGGTAAAACAGCTTTTTGTGGATGTAAATTGAAGGTGCCCTATTAACTTACATTGTAGCTTGTTTCGCTGACTGCCAACTGCAGCAATCTTGCTTAATACTGGACCAATGTGAAAGATTGTTGTTCCCATCAGTCACAAAGACATACAAAATTACTTGAAAAAAAGTTTAATTTTTTAAATACTTACCCTTTAAGTCACCACGAGTCCAACCACTTCTTACACAGCAGAGAAAGCATAAGCATCTTTACATACTACATTACTGAGCAGCAAAAGATTGCCTCCCAATATTCCCAGGATTACAGGCAGTTCTGTGCCACCTGCCCTTAGCATAACACTTGTTCCCCAGTGCAGTCACACACTGTGGCCTGTACGATTCTGTCCTGCTCCAGGCCCTCGTTGTCTGCAACCCTCAGGATCACATTGTACTCTCCACTGTCTAGCTCAGCGAATAAATTCAGGACAATGCCTGTTTCTGTAACAAAGAGGAAAATGGAGGACAATTTACTGTATTGCCCCTGCACAGTTAATGAGTTAGTCATTTTGTCTAACTCCAATTATTATTTCACACAAACGCCAGTGGCGGGGGGGGGCAGGTGTCCCCTTTATATTAAGCCTTGACCCTTGAGCCTATATTAAGCCCACTTTGGCCCCGCTAACTTTGGCAAATATTTTCATTACATATTTAATGTATACCTTTATCCTCAAAGTGGGGATATTATTCATGTGCAGTGATACATAACATGTAGGTTAACACTGAATGAGTATTACTGTGTTTATTGTTATATTTGTATCGTTAGTCTTTTGTAGAACCAAACCTATGGAGGGTTGGTGGTATGTAACACTTGTGCTTAATATATTTGGTACCCCTAAAATTGCATGTGGCCTCAGCCTGGCCCCTCCATTTGAAATGGTCTAGACCCGCCACTGACAAACGCTCAAAGTGAAACTAGCATCCTTGTAAATGTATTGCATGAGGAGCTCCTTTTCACTGATGATACAAGCATGTTGTGAGAAAGAAAGGGGTGAATCGCCATCAAATTGCAACAGAAAATCTGACAAATGTTAGTCAGGTGGGTGTGGTGATTTTGAGGCTGTTTTATGTTAAACAAAAAGTAACTTACTCTTTATCAAAAAGGTCTATCTCTGTAGGAATCCTTTCTATAATATTATCAGACAATTAGAAGAATAATCTCAGTGGCAAAAACAGCACTTTTAGTGGATGCTAACTGACTGTGTGCATTTAACATTTCAGCCCGGTTCGTGGCTGCTGGTTGCACTCACTCAATACTGGACTACAGATTTCAAAAGATTTCAAAGATTTTGGTTCACATTATCACTTGGACACCAATGCATGGGAAAATAGGGTCCAAGTTGAAAAATACTGAAACGCCATTGCAAATTAGCACATATTTAATTAGACAATGTCTCATTTGTATAATTAAACAACAAAGTTCAGAAAACTTATAATAGTAAAAAAATATTGTCTTGATGTAAGAAAGCAACTGGGGAAGTTTCATGGTGATATCGGTTAGTTAAAATATTTGACCTATATTTACCTAGTCACCTGTAGTCTCCCTTTAATATGGGCTGCAATGGCAAATTGGCATCACAGATTTCAGTATTTTTAAATACTTTCCACCACTTGGATTTCTTAGGACTTTTTATATGTGATAGAGACTTTTATGAGACTAGATCATTGGAAAGAGTTTCTGTTGCAATTTGTGTGGGGTCAAGTTGCATAATGCCTGTAGGTGTTTTCAGACATTGCTTACAGTACTCCCATGCTGCGTATTGGCTCCCCAATAAAGTCCAATACTTTAAATCTCAGCAAACTTAAAAACTTAAACCTTAAAGTAAAGCATCTCTGGGCTAGTACCTAAAACTTAATGTGTGATGCTTACGTTTTGTGTGGTACACATCCTTTTGAAAATGTAATACCTGATATATAAAATTGCTGGCCAGCTGAACAGAACTCCAGCCAAAAACCATTTGAGGAAAGTTTTCAGCTCCTAAACAAACAATAAAACAATTATTTCACTTGCTTTCTTGACCTACTTGTTTTTTTCCGGCTGACTTTAATTAAAAATGTTTTTTTCGACCAGGAATGACCTATGAGTTTCTCCTGGGACTGTCTATTTGATTAGATGACATTAGTTTGTGGTTTGCCATGTGTAAGAAGACATTTTCAGTCATATATTATTAGTCTACATACTGTATTTGTCCATCCTTGCAATCCAGTGGTGCTTGGACGTGCCCTGTAAAGAGACGCTGTAAGGACCAGCAAAGCCCGGTCCGTCTCTATCTGTCACCGTCAGCAGCAGAGGAGCCGATTCCTTGTTACATACCTGGGAAAAAACCATGTCAGACTCAAGTCTTCGTTTACTTTTTACTGCACAACAGTGGCTTCTGTGTGATATATTTTAAAGGTACAATATGTAACATTTCTGCATTAAAATGTCTAAAAACGACTATACCTATGTTATATATTTTGTTGAGTTGTGTACTTACACTATCCCAAATGTCAAATCCAGAGAAATCTGTTATTTTATTTTAATGAAACGGGACGTTTCTTTAGTCGCCTGGCAGTGGCGTCATATAACCTTTGACCCCTCTAGTTACTCTAACTTCCGTCAAAACACAGGAACCCAGATGATATGTTCAAGAGTAATTGTAAATCATACAATGTCACAGAAAGAATTATCACCGTAATACTTTGTGTATGCTATAAGGTTACAACATAGTTCAAAACGTTCGTGAAGTTATTTTAGTATGATTGTTCTGACCACGGTTAACGGCACTGGGCTGACCCACGAATATATTCACCAGTAACGTTAGCTATATAGATAGACAACTAATCTAATGCTAATTTAACCAGATAGCAACCCCCGGTCTGTCTGCCTCACTCCCGCGGCACTAAGAGACTTCAGTCAGGATGAGAGTTGACAGCCCGGGGACATATAGTTTACGTTAGCTCCCAGCCCCCCTGCTAGCTAGCAGCCAGCCACTATAATTACAGCAATCCAAACCCGGCCAGCACTTAACTCCAGCACTCTCAGAACAGTGGCCATCCGTAATGTTAACATTACGTCTCAGTTAACGTTACCAGTGTTCGTGCCAAAAAGCTCCCCCCTCCCGAATTTCTCCCCCCTTCGCTTTAGCTGTCCTTTAATTCATTCATTCCGTTTAACTCACCAGACAAAGGTGGGTTAGGTACCAAAACAACTAGTTAAGATTACAAAAAAGTGAAGAGGGAGGTAATTTCAGGCATCTGGGGTTAAGTTATGTGTGTGTTCATAACTAAATAAAGACACCGAGAGCTGTGTTATTCCACGTGAACGTTTACTTCACTAGTAGTACTCCAGAGGTGTACCTCTATATGTCATCAGGGCTTTTAATTTCTTACCTCCTCCTTTCCACAGTCCTTTTACGGTTGCCACAGCGTGCTCTGCCTCTCCGTTTGCATGTGGGTATCTTGGGCTACTTGTGTGTGCGTAAACTAGGTCTGTCAGCGTTAACGCGTTAATCGCGATGCGATTAAGGGCCGACACAATGCAATTAATTTTTTTTAATCGCATGCCGGCATTTATTAATTTATTTTACACTTCACTCGGCTTTGCGTCGTGCCTAACAGGCTACTATTTTGACCCTTTGCAGCACAGTTATCATCAAGCTGCCACTTCCTCGTAACACATCCTGCTGCTGCAGGCTGCAGGCATGATGGAGAAAGACAGCAGCAATGAAATCCTGAATGCCGCTTTTTATTTTCCAAAACCCCCGGATGGCTCGTAGACAAGTCGAAAGCCATATGCACATTGTGTAAAGCCGAATTAAAATATCACCAAAGCACGTCAAGCTTGAGCTACCACCTACGGAGCTAAGCATAGTAGTACAGTTCACACCACAAGTTGAGAGAAAGGAAAAAGAGACTGTGCTGTCGCGTCCGTGTGTGCGTGCGTCCTTGAGAACTATAACTCGTATAACTTATGTTATACCAAATCCAAATCCCCAAAAATTACTACAGCTCTTGCGAAACGGGTGGCAACTAACTGCAGACCTGTCAGCATCGTAGAGGACTCGGGTCTTAAGGACGTACTACGGTTGACCTGTCTCGTTGCCGTCGAGGGGGACAGTAGTTTTCACGGATACGCAGCCTGTACGACATGGAGAAAGCAGCCCAACTGGAACAGCTGCAAAGTGCTGCAAACGCTGTCTCATTAACCAGTGATCACTGGACGTCAGTGAGTAATCAACATTATTTAGGAGTTACTAAACTATATTGACTCTAGTAAGGATAGGGATTTTTTGTGTTTTAGTTAGTTACTTGGAGGAATTGTGCAATAATGACAGATTCACACATTTTTCTTTTGTTTACAGTAAATAAATAATTACAAATCTTAAAATCAAGTTCATAAAGTAACTTTCTTTGCATTAATTTGATTCCCAATCAAGATACACACACTGGTAAAAATTGCTTTCGACTGTTAATATGTACTTAAAAACTGTTCTGAAATGCAAAATAATAGAATTTTAATCATGTGATAAAATATGCAATTATTCGTGATTAACTATAGAAATTCAGCGATTAAACCCATAATCTGTGGCAAAGTCTCTGAACGGCTCACTGCTGTATTGTGGTCCGTTATCCGACCCGACTGTTTCCGATATCCCGTGACGGCTAAATGCTTCTTTCAGAGCTGCAATGACCGTGTTGGCAGAAGCGATGTGGAGGTGGGTAACTTCAATATAGCATGAAAACTAATCCACTATGAGAAGATAAGTCTTCTTCTCCCAGAAGAATACATCTGTACCCACCCTTTGCTAAGGTCTCTCCTGCACTGGGGTGGTCAGCAACGGCTCTCTGTGCTCTGCTCTGTGCTGTGAACATGTGTTACAGTTCTCCACCAACTGGCTGATGTGTACCGACAGTCCTGGCCACCAGACGGACTGGCGTGCTCTTGCGCTGTACTTGACAATACCTTGATGGCCACTGTGGAGGTTGTTGAGTGTTTCTTGTCTCATACAGTGGGGAATAACAATTCTTTGCCCCCTGAGAAGTAGCTCTCCTGCCAGCGTGAGCGTCTCTCTCTCTGGCCAGTATGGCCCCAGTTCCGGAAGAAGGGCATGTTTCTTGGGCCACTCTGTCTTGCAGTATCTGATCAGGTCAGCTTTCTGTTTCTCTTGAATTCCCTTCAATCTTGCTTCTGTGGCAGGAAGGTTTTGGATGACAGCGTCCACAAAGACTTTAACCTCTGCCTCGTTTCCTCCTGTGTGAGTGTGTGTTTTACAGGGGCTCTTGATAAGGCATCTGCGGTTATGAGGCAGTTGCCTGGCACGTGAACTTCATTAGCCGAAATCTCAGCACCATAGGAGGGAGTTCATCTAGAGCCTTGGTACTCAGAAGTGGTACCAATGGTTTATGATCAGTCTCTAACTTAAACTTCAGTCCCAGGAGGTAGGGCGTCAGCCATTCGAATGCCCAAGTTGCAGCTAAGGCCTCCTTTTCGATCTGTGCATAATGTTTTTCGGCCTCAGACAGGCCTCTGGAAATGAACATGATGGGCCTCCATGTTCCATTTATCTGTTGTTGTTGGCTGAGGACAGCCCCCAGACCAAAGGATGAGGCGTCAGCCGACACGCAAGTCTCTGCTGTGGTCGAATAAGGGGCCAGCACCCGTGGTGAACTCAGTTCATTTTTACGTTTCTGAAAGGCCTCTCTCTGTGGCGCTCCCCAGCACCACTCATTCTTCTCACTAAGCAGGTATTTAATGGGTCGGGTGTATGATGCAAGATGGGATGAAAACTTTCCAAGATAATGAACTATACCCATCACTCGCCTTACGTCCTCGACCCCAGTTGGTTCAGGCATCTCCATAATGGCTCTGACCTTTCCTGGGCCATCTGCTGTGACTCGATGGCCCACAAACATGATGCTCTCTTTTGTAAACTCACATTTTTCATTCAGTGTGAAAGTCATTCAACCTCTTCAGCACCATGTGTAGTCTCTCATTGTGTTGCTGAATGGTTTTCCCATACACAACTATGTCATCCGCATGGCACACCACACCATCGCATCCCTCCAACATCTGCGACATGCGACGCTGGAAATGTTCAAGAGCTGATGAGACCCCGAATGGTAGGCGATGCATATCGCCCAAATGGGGTGATAAATGTAGTAAGGAGCCGGCTCTCCCCTGACAATGGGATCTGCCAGAAGCCAGAGGTTGCATCCAGCTTTGTAAAAACCTTTGCTCCAGCCAGCATGGCTAGTGTGTGATCTACTGCTGGGAGAATCTGTCTCTCTCTCCGCACCCACTTGTTTAAGTGTGTCAAGTCCACGCACAGCCGAATCTTTCCAGGCTGAGCCTTCGGTGCCACGACCATGCCCGCACGGTGGGTCACTTAGTTACTCCCATTTCCTCCATCCACTTCAGCTCAGCCTACACCTTGTCCCGCAGTGGAAGAGGCACCCGTTGTGGGGATGACAGGGCAATTGGGACAGCACCTGGCTCCAGCTTGATTTTGTAAGGCTCCTTCAATTGTCCCAAGCCTGAAAACACAGTAGGGCACTGTGCTTTAAAATCTTCTTGGTGGGCTTGAACTGTGTGGACACGCCTTATTAGCTTGAATGCTTTTATAGCAGGGAGTCCCAACAGTGGCTTCGACAGTCCCTCCACATCATAAATGTATTTGTACTACGTTCATTACTCCAGCTGGGCGTTACCGTTTCCTCTGCATGCCCTATGGCTTATCCACAGGGAGTGAAGTGTTCCAACGCTGCATGGAGCAACTTTTTGCAAGACTCCCATGTGAGATCATTGTGGATGATGTTCTGGTTTGGGGAAAGTCTGTGGAGGAGCATGATACACGCCTCCACCAGGTCATGGATAGGATAAATGCCATTGGCCTGAAACTTAACCTGACAAATGCCGCTTCAGGGTCTTTGAGGTCCCTTATGTAGGACATTTGCTGACAAATCAGGGTGTCAAACCTGACCCCGAAATTTCATGACTTCATTTATGGGCGACCAGTGACAGTGGAAACTGACCACCAGCCTCTTATCACTATACTCAAGAAACCACTGCACAAAGCCTCTGCCCGGCTGCAGAGAATGATGCTGAAACTCCAACGGTACAATCTCACTGTAGTGTACAAGAGAGACAAGGAGTTCTATGTTGCAGATGCACTCTCGAGATCACACCTCCCCTCCACACATCCTGCTGACGAGACTGGGGACTATGAGGTCATGGCTTTGGAAGTGTTATCCTCCAGACAGATAGAGGAGCTCAGACAGGAGACGCTCAATGACCCCACATGCAGGGACCTGGCTGACATCATTTCACAGGGCTGGCCACCCTCTTCCGAAGGCTTCCCAGAGGCTTTGAAACCCTACTATGCCATGAAGGAAGAGCTTACGACTGACAATGGATTGTTGCTGCAGGGCCAGAGATTCATCGTTCCTCACTCTCTCCAACAGTTAAAACCAAGATGGCGCCACAGAATGGTGACACGGTGTGTTGGTGCACTCTGTTTTGTTTTGTTTTTTAACTTTGTTTCTTGCGATGGTACCCGTATCTCATTCACCAGTGAAGAGCTCGTGAACTTCAGGGGAACAACACCATCGGACTTATTTCCCACTTTTCTTCTCCCTTCACTGGAAATGTTGGACATTCTGGTCAAAGGTGCGCTCACCTTTGCTCACGCAGCGAGGTGCCAGAGGAGAGGGAAACGGGCCGGTGCGCTTGTGCATCTCCGCCAGCGAGGATTACGCACACCGTTCCCGGCAATATTCCTCTCTAACGTGTGCTCACTGCCCAACAAACTGGAAGAATTACAACTGCTGTTGGTGAGAAACCGGGACTTTTCTTCATGTGCTGTTTTGTGCTTCACGGAGACGTGGCTCTGTGGATTAATACCGGACTCTGCGCTGCAGCTGGCAGGCTTCCAGCTTTTCAGAGCGGACAGAGACACGGATCTCTCCGGCAAAACTAAAGGTGGAGGAATCTGTTTCTACATCAACAGCGGCTGGTGCAACGACGTGACAGTGATTCAGCATTGTTCTCCTGACCTGGAATATTTCATCATGAACTGTAAGCCTTTTTATTCACCCTGTGAGTTCCATTCATTCATTCTGGTCGGTGTTAACATCTCACCGCAGGCCAACGTGCAGGACGCACAGCGCATGCTCGCCGACCATATACTGTGTGTGGAGCAGACCAACCCGGACTCCCTAGTTATTGTCCTTGGAGACTTTAATAAAGGGAACCTCACTCATGTGCTCCCTAAACATAGACAGTATATTAAATGCCCGACCAGAGAGGAGAACATTCTGGATCACTGTCACACCACAGTCAGGGATGCTTATCACGCCGTCCCCCGTGCTGCATTGGGTTTCTCTGACCACGTCATGGTTCACCTGATCCCCAGAAACTAAAGCTCTGCAAACCTGTAGTGAGGACATCAAGGAAGTGGACCAGTGAGGCTGTGGAGGATCTCCAGTCGTGTTTGGATTCTACTGACTGGGATGTGTTCAGGACTGCTACCAACAGTCTAGATGAGTACACAGAGGCTGTGACGTCATACATCAGCTTCTGTGAGGACTGCTGTGTTCCATCAAGCACCAGGGTGAGTTACAACAATGATAAACCCTGGTTCACAGCCAAACTCAGAAGGTTAAGGCTGACTAAGGAAAAGGCGTTCAGGAGTGGGGACAAAGACTTAGGCAGATCACCACCTATAAGCCTAAAACCCACCACTCCTTCAACGACCGACACCTAGCCAACGACCTGAACGAGTTCTACTGTCGATTTGAAAGACAAAAGGACAGTCCTGACACCATCCCCCACGACACCTTCCTACAGCTACAGCCACTGTGCTTCCCCTCCACCTCCCCCACCTCAGCAGGGTCTTGGGCCTCCCCACCAATGCCCTCCATAAAGGTTCCCCCCTCCACCCCCCACCCACCTTAGTGACAACTCTCTCCATCCATGAGAGGGACGTCAACAGACTCTTTAGGAGACAGAACCCCAGGAAAGCCGCTGGACCGGATGCTGTCTCCCCATCCAGCTTGAAGCACTGCGCTGATCAGCTGTCTCCAGTGTTCACAGACATTTTTAACACCTCACTGGAGACATGCCACATGCCAGCCTGCTTCAAGACCTCAACCATAATCCCTGTCCCCAAGAAGCCAAGGACCACAGGACTTAATGACTTCAGACCCGTCGCCCTGACCTCTGTGGTTATGAAGTCCTTTGAGCGCCTTGTGCTTTCACAACTCAAAGACATCACCGACCCCCTCCTGGACCCCCTGCAGTTTGCCTACAGAGCCAATATGTCTGTAGACGATGCAGTCAACTTGGCTCACTACATCCTCCAGCACCTGGACTCTGCCTTTAACACCATCATCCCAGCTCTGCTCCAGGAGAAACTTTCCTAGCTAGCAGCATGTGAAGCTGGGGAAACACGTCTCCGACTCACAGACCATCAGCACCGGATCGTCCCAGGGCTGTGTTCTTTCCCCCCTGCTCTTCTCCCTGTACACCAACAGCTGCACCTCCAGTCACCAGTCTGTCAAGCTTCTGAACATCAGCTCCCTCGTGAAGAAAGCACAACAGAGGATGTACTTCCTGCGGCAGCTGAAGAAATTCAACCTGCCAAGGACAATGATGGGGCACTTCTACACAGCCATCATTGAGTCCATCCTCACATCCTCCATCACCATCTGGTACGCTGCTAGCACTGCCAAGGACAAGGGCAGACTGCAGCGTGTCATTCATTCGGTCTGCAGAGAAGGTGATTGGCTGCAATCTGCCGCCGCTCCAGGACCTATATGCCACCAGGACTCTGAAGCGTGCTGGAAAGATTGCGGCCGACCCCCCCCACCCACAAACTCTTTGAGTCACTCCCATCTGGCAGGAGGCTGAGGTCCATCAGGACCAAAACCTCACGTCACATGAACAGCTTTTTCCCCTCCGCCACTAGCCTTATTAAGGCCCGAAAACCACCCTGACACTCCACCTTCATGTCACTGTTCTCTCTCTGCTGTAATGCTCTTTGCTCTTTATTTTTTATTCATATCTTTATTTATTCTTTATTTTTAATTTAATACATACTGTGTAAATATACTTATACTTGTATTGTTTGTACCTATACTTATATTGTTTAATATTCAATCTAAAGAATGTGTGACGTGCACCAACAACACCAAAACAAATTCCTTGTATGTGTTAAAAAACGTACTTGGCAATAAAACCCTTTTTGATTCTGATTCTGATTCTGAAACAACTTCACCGGGGCCACCCAGGCGTTGAAGCCACAAAGCGCAGGGCCAAGGAATCACTGTACTGGCCCTCAGTGTACGCTGACATAGATAGGGAGGTGTCAGATGTGCACCGTGCAACACCCTAAAACCACATCAACAAAAGGAACCTCTTATCCTCCATGAGGTCCCTGACACACCGTGGTCCATCACTGCTGCAGACATCTTTGAGTGGCGAGACACGGAGTACTTAGTACTAGTGGACTCATACTCTGGCTGGTTTGAAATCGACCGGCTTCACAGCTTTGTCATTGTGAAATTAAAATGCCATTTTGCGACACATGGCATATGACCATTTCACCAGCAGAGAATTTGCAGATCTTGCACGCTCATGGGATTTTTCGCACACATGGCGGAGCATGCTGTACGCTCCGCCAAGCATCTCCTGGAAAAATGTGCTCGTGATGGAACTGACTTCTATGCAGCTCTGCTAAGCCTTCGTAATACCCCACGCGAGGGTCTTCCGTCATAGGCCCAACGCCTTCTCTCACGTCGCACGAGGTCTCTGATCCCCATGATTAAGTCCATGTTGCTCCCCACTGTGCAGCATGGTGTGCACTCCACCCTGATGAAACTCAGACAGCGGGAAAAAGAACACCATGACAAGTCTGCACAGGAGCTGCAGCCTCTGACACCTGGCCAGATGGTGAGGATGCAAACAGCACGGGGTTATGACAAGTTGTCCACAGTGATAAAAAGAGCCCCACAGCCCAACAGCTATTGCGCCAAACCTGGGGAGACAACATATGTGCCATCAAATGGTATCCCAGCATTCTTGCCACCCCGATGGAGGACACTTGGTGCTGCAACAGGATACAGTACTACCTCAGCCGGTCACCAGCACTGGAGAAACTGCCACACCTGTAACATCACAGACTCTCTGCAGCTCTGTGGTGAAGATGGGAGCAGCACAGCTGGGGTTGACCACCACCCGATGCTGTTAAATGTTATGTGTATGTTACTCAGGCTCTCACAATGTATTAGTACTGTTAAGTAGGCAATATATATTTGAAGGGAAGTTTCTTTAGTTCAGTATACCTACCACATGCTACTTACTCACACGCAGAAGACTCTAAGACAAGGCTAAGAAGGGGGATGTAGAGTGTGTTGTCATGGTTGCATAGCAACGGGTTTATGGGCGTTCCTGGTGATGGGTGTCGGAATAGCAGACCAGAAGTGTGTACCAGCAGGCTGTACAGTTAACATGTGGAAGTAAAGAATAGTTTCTTGATTTCAACCTAGCCTATTGTCTGTTGAGTTAATTCGCGCACATCTACAGTATTGTTCTGTTGTTTCCTTTTCAATACTCAGCTCACCTTTGAGGCGTCCTTTAGCTTCCAGTTTGTGAGTTCCTGGTCAATACAGCACTTTAAGTGGCGGCTGCAATGTCCCATGCTTCTTAAAGGACCAGGTGGGTGCTGCCCACAGGACCTTATGGCTGCGTCGGTTTGATATTTGGCGGGGGATACTGCAGCAGGGGAGGAAGGCAGTCCGCTGGACCAGGTGGGTGCTGCCCACAGGGCCTTATGGCTGCGTCGGTTTGATGTTTGGCAGGGGATACCGCAGCAGGGGAGGAGGGCGGTACGCTGGAGCTGTAGCCGGGGCTTGGGGAGGCGCAACCGCAGCCTGCGGGGCGCCGTCT
The DNA here is from genome assembly GCF_031162955.1 of Sander vitreus. Taxonomy (NCBI): domain Eukaryota; kingdom Metazoa; phylum Chordata; class Actinopteri; order Perciformes; family Percidae; genus Sander; species Sander vitreus. The sequence goes on along the minus strand of NW_027595574.1, from coordinate 10,771 downwards.
CCTCGAGCTGACATCTTGGTGCAGCTGTTGTGGCCGAGGTGCCACTCTCCAGAAGGTGTGTTTCCCATCCCTTCCCTTTCAAGTCAGCAGACTCTTGCCCACCAAAGAGATCCCCTTCCGGAATGTTTGGGTGTCGCCGCTGGTGGTATCCTTACCTTAACCGACTGTCCACCTGGCTGCCATTGTCTGCCGCTTCAGTTCCTCCTTCGATAAGCGGGCGCAGAACTGCTGGCGAACAGGGCGAGGCCCGCCTCGTAGCTTAGGTGGAGATCTAGCGGCAGGATGTAGCTGGTCCGTCAGTCAGTACACAGGCGGACACCGCTGTTCTTCGAAGTCTTCAAACTGCTTGTTGCTGAAGAAAAATAGGGAGCAGATCTCTGGTCTCGCAGCTGTAATATACAGTACAGTAACTGCGGACATAAGAGAGGCATGTGAAGGGCACAAGGGCACGAAAGAAATCTTCACGACTGCACATGCGCGAGGGATAAACCCAATAGCAACAGCTCTTAGAGGGCGAAGCCTATACGCTCTCTCTCTCTCTCTCTCCCTCTCTCCCCGTCACTTGGCCGAGACACACGCATGTGCAGCGTGCAGTTAACTGTGGAGCTGCCTCGGGCAGACTACTCTTTCTCTGTCCTTTTTAAAATGATTCGGGAAGCGAACAGCAAAACCTAACTTTACTTTTAATGACATCAAACAAAGAGAAATGTTCTCTCTTCATCCTAGAATGGTCATAAATCAGTACCAGAGTCTACTTATTTGTTTACTGCAGCAATGAATAAAATGCAGAGGAGGAGAAAAGAGCATCTGTGTTTGATGGTTATTTATTTGTGCTTTAGAACGTAATCACTGTGAAACAATGAAATAAGCTTTATTTCTCTCTGCCTACTATACAAAGACAAATTTAAGTATAAAAGTCTCAACTACTGTCAGAAAACGCTTGGTTACATTGTAACCTTGGTTCACTGATTGAAGCGACTACCTCTCCACCGTACATATGGAATAAGTAACGGTGTGTTATACAAGAGAGAAGCCAGTCATTTGAGTTTGTGGCAAAACCATTCTGTGCTCATTTTTCATTTGTCTCCATCTCGTGAACCCAATCTCATGTCTTGTCTTGTCTCGTGAGCTGGGTGTCTCGTCACACCCCTAGTAGGGCATGTCCGTTACCTTTCGCTTTCTTTGTGTTGTAATTTTAAACTCTGGTGGATTTATGAGGACTGCTCCTCAGATCTCTGCAGGGTAAATCCAGACAGCTAGCTAGACTATCTGTCCAAACATAGTTTTCTGTTGCACGACTAAAGCAACTTTTGAACGTACACATGTTCCACCAAAACAAGTTCCTTCCCGAGGCTATTTTGCAGATCAGAGCACATTGTTTTTTTTTTCGTGGGGAGTGGGTGGGGAAGAGGTTAAAGAAGCGAGCTTGTGTCCGGGAGGTCGTTGGTTCAATCTCCAGACCGACATGATCAAATCTGGGTGGGGAAAGTGAAAGAGCAGCACTTGTCCCTCCCTCATTACCAACACTGAGGTGCCCTTGAGCAAGGCCCCTAACCTCAACCGCTCCAGTGGAGCTGCTCAGTGGCCAGCAGATCAGACTCTGGTTGTACTGGGCAGCTTCCAGGTATGAATGTGGAACTGTGTGAATGTGACTGTGTGAAGTTGTCATTGCAAATGAGAATTTGTTCTCAATCGACTCAGATAAATAAAGGTTTAAAAAAAATAAAATAAAAAAAAGAGCAATCTTATACAGAGCCTGCTATGTTTCTACAGTAATCCAGAATGGACAAACCAAACACTGTCTCTGTAGAGAGAGCCTTTCGCATTTTTACATTACCTGAAGGCCACCCTAGGTTTTACTACACAACTGTTGCAATCTGCAACCTCATCGCTACATGCCACATAATCCTACACACTGGTCCTTTAAGAGTTTGGCAAGGGAGACGCACCTTGATTGCACGTTCCTCAATGGTGGGTGCATTGTCATTGACATCTGCGAGCTGGATTATTAGAGTACCAGTGCCTGTGGCTGGGACTTCATCTGGGGAGGTGACAGACATATACACACACATCAGGAGAACTCAAAATTGTAGGTAAGCTAAAACATCAAAATAAGATAAAGTCCATGTTTTTGGTCCTAAAGCAGTGCAAAAAACCAGAAGAGCATATGCAAGTTTAAGTCTTGCCTCTCACCTACCATTGTCATATGCACTAATGAGTGCTATGTATTTGTTGTCGCTGACGGACTCTCTGTCCATAACACTTTTAACTGTAATCAGGCCTGTGTCTTTGTCCACTTTCAGCCAGCCAGCAGGGTCTGACATTATTCTATACCTGGACAAGATAACCACAGAAAGACGCAAATATTATGCAAGCGACAAGTCATTTCTAAATCTAAATCATTTCTGCATTTCCTCAATGTTATTATATACCATTTTAGAGGACTAACAGGCTAGAGTAGGCGCCCTGTCTCATAAGATTCCTTCATAGAATGCTGACATAGAAGAGGGAGCGGGGGGCGGAGAGCGCCGTGAGCAGGTATGAGTAGTGAGTTGTCGTCTATGGAAAAAGATGGATAAAGCAAAAAAGCTGTCGGGGGCTACAAATAGAAAAAGAAAGAGGGAAAAGGGCATGACATGTCAAGGGGTGGAAAGGTAGAGCAGTTAAATAAGTGGATGGTTAAAGGCAACAGGTAGGATTTAAAGTGTGACGTCTGTGCTTGGAGGCTTGCAAATATTCATGTTAACAGACTAGCTAACATTTGCTAACACTGGGAATGTAGCAGCCAAATGGGGGTTTACAGCTAGCTTAGAATATGGAAAACCGAGGTTGCTGAGCTGAAAATTGGTAAGGTAGCATGTACAATAAATGACAAGAATCTGGAAAACATAACTAATGCAATAACTCTGGTTTAAGGACTGTTCGTTATTTATTTATAAGGGCCACCGGAGGAGTTTAGGGATCGTTGGTCAAAATAGACTTGACCCTCCCTTTGACAGTTAAACATTTTCTATAACCCTCCAAAATGATTGAAAAAAGAGAGATGACCCTCCCCAACAATTTACTGATGCCTTCTATACTGGTTTGCACTTGACAAAGCTAGGCAAATGCCCTTTGTTTTTTCACAACCATGACTTAAATGTTTTAACCTCTGCCTTCTCATCTTACACATCCCACTCCTCTGTTATGGTGTGGTGGCCATTTCAGATGTACTCACTAACATTGTTGTGGAAACACAATAAGCATGGAAACTAACTGCACACTTCTTGCATTACTGCGTTACTTCAAATACTAAGTTACTCCTCTAGTAAACTAGTATTCACATGAAATAAAACAATAAAACATTGAGATCATACAGCAAAGCACGCTGGGTAACACATTCAACACACAAACTGGTAGCTATGGACTCGTCATTAGGCTTCCTCAGTCATTGTATATTTTAGCTATATAGGTAAAGCTGCCAAAGCTGAACATTATCCAAAACATATCCAAAACATATGTTTATTTTTAAGGCAGACTTTAAATTACATTGTAACTATTTAACAATTCGCCCTTATGAAATCCAATCGCGGCACGGCTGTCTTGGAACGCAATAGACAGACGGTGGCGGAATGCCCCGACACTTAAATTCAACTGAAATGTAACAGTGAACAATCAGTGTTGGACCTACAGTCTGTTGAGATGCCTCTCCAAAGGCAGAAACCAAGCGCAGTCACACCATAAAACGTTGAGAAAAAAGATCCGTATTTTGCCGTAATCCAATGACATGAAAAAAAACGTAATCCACAGCGATCAGTAGATCCACAAAAAGGGTCACGGTGTATCCAGCAAGGCCTATACGAGCGTCACATTCACCAGCCAGCTCCAGCCAGGTGAACGAGGCCTCTCCACTTCGCCATTTAAACAAAGTGGAATAAACGTATAAAAGTCCAAATCTACACAAAACCCGCAATCAATTAGTAAGCTGACATCAAATTATATTATATTATATTATTATATACATGGCATTTAGGAAACAACATTGGCACGGCAAGATGTCCAGACAGTGCAACAGTAGGCCTAATTTTCGTTTTTTGCGTCCTGCTGCTCCAATGTCAGCCAGGTAATATTTTTTTACTAAAGCAGTATATGAAATCTGATGTATTACCTACCACCATTTAGTTGTTTTGTGTTATTTAAAATATTTATAAAATATCTGGTCATGCAAGTTGTAATTTTTCCTCATATTTTTTTAAACAATGCAATTACCCGTTTCAGCCACCAGGGGGCCAGTGCTCCCCCTGCCCCCAGCAAACTCAAGGGTCAGACCCATCTGGTAGTGAGACTGAGAGCTACATGGAAAAATATGCACCAAACAAGCCACTTTGAAATTTTGCTGTTTCATGAATACAAAAGTTGGGTGAAGTGTAGGGGGAGCCACTTGATACCAACAGATTAATTTCTTAATATTATTAATATGGAAAAACTAATGAAAAATCTATTATCTATTATCTATTGTTTGTTTGACAATATGTCTTAGTGGAGAAGAACACAGGCAAGGATTGAATGAGACAGACATGAGGTCGGTGATGGCATCAGGTAGAGATGAGACCAGTGATGACATCAGGTAGAGATGAGACCAGTGATGACATCAGGTAGCGATGAGACCAGTGATGACATCAGGTAGCGATGAGACCAGTGATGACATCAGGTAGCGATGAGACCAGTGATGACAGTTCTATTAGACCACACAAAACTAAATGTCCAGTATGGTTTGAAGTTCTGTTGACCAACCTATTCACTGTGTTCTTTTTGGGTGGGAAATAGTGCAGACAGAGATGGAAAGCCACTCACCACTCAAATCACTAGGGGGGATGATTAGGTTGCCAATTGTCACAATTTGGTTGTCAAGGGCAACCGGGCAACCGTTAATGGGCGCCAAAATTGTTGCTGCATACCCCTCTGGGTAGTTGCGCCCCTGCAGCCAATAACCGACAAGAAGGATTTGGGGGTGGGGGTTAGGGGGGTTAGTGCGCGGAAGCACGGAAGGGAGGGGGAGGGGATGGGATGATGATGATGGGTTTTATCGCAAACCGTTTATTAGCTTATAATGCTAATCGTCGGGGCACGAGTAAAGTAAAAAGAAATCGCTATTTCTATACCACTAACAAGGCTCAAAATAGCACCACACTTCAACAGTAGCATAATGAGGGTCCCTACATGTAAACCGAAGCATTGAGAACTTTGTAAGTGTACAGACAGTGTATTAAAAAGATAGTTTACATGACAGTACCGTTCACGTATACAGGCGGACACCATCTTGGGAAAACAGTCATGACCAGTCGAACGACGAACGACGTGCTTGAGCTATGTTACTAGTTACTGGTTGCACGGCATCCGTCGTGGCGCCTGCATGTATACGTGAACGTTACTATCTTCATAAATTATCTTTTTAATAAACTGCCTGTACACTTACAAAGTTCTAAATGCTTCAGTTTACATGTAGTCAATCATCAGAGTTTGATCTTACATGATGTTCTGTTTGCGTGCAGTGTCTGGGTCAGAAGCGGTGTACTGCACCAGATCACTGTCAACAGCAAGGTCCTCCCGTTTTACCACACGCTTCTCTACTGGATCGAAGACTGGAGCTTCATTGACGTCCCGCACACTCACCACCACTGTGGCGGTGGCAGTGGGCAGTGGAAAAGCAAAAGGAATCTCATTCTCCACTGCAACCAACAAAGTGTGCGTGCTGCTCTTCTCAAAGTCAAGACCCTGGTTGGATGGAAGGAAACGCACAGCAGCACAATTTATCAGACACAGCATACTGCTGTAAAACTAAAACTCAATTTCCCAATCTTTATTTAAATACATAAAAGTGATTGTTATCTCATAAACTGACAATAGGTCGCTGAAAAACAAAATAAAACAAACATTTACATCTCACAACTTTAACATTGTGGCTTATTTTAAAATGATTTGTCCACATCCTACCTTGTAAGTAGAAATGATTCCTTCATGTTTGTTACTTCCTGTTTTTATGGTAAAAAGTCGTCCAGGATCACCATCGACAATTGTGAACTTGGCGTTCCAGGTTGGAGAATGTGGTTCGTCACCGTCTGTTACTGACATCGTTAAGATCTGAGCGTCGACTTTGTTTTCATCAACTGCTGCCGTATACTGGGGAGAATGCAAGGGATGTGTTAAAAATGAAACAAACAAGGACTGGTAAAATGTTGCTGTTGTTCTTTGTTCAACATGACAATTTTTTTACCCTGATTTAATGATCTGCATCATCATGCACTTTAGTTCATTGCTTCCCTGTACAGCTGGGGGATTCTCTGTTTAATATGGGCCACTCATTCACTTTAAGCAAAAAAGTGCTTAAACTCTCCTTCCAACATCCAATCTTTTTTAGCGTGAATTTTTTATCACATGTGACTAGCATTGTTAAAAGAAGATGAACTGGCAGTTCATGAAATGGTCAACATTAAAGCCACTTATTAAAGGTGCTCTAAGCGATGTTGGGTGACGTTATTCTTGTTGAGGTTCAAAGTATTTTCAAACAAAACGAGACTAGCTCGCCCCTCCCTCCTCCTCATCCCGTCCCCTCCCCCTCCCTTCCCTGCAACAGCGCACTTACCCCCCCCTCTACGCTCCGGGACCTCCCACTTTACAAATTAGGCACTGATTAAAAGCGAGCAGTGGAAGTTAATATGACTTAGGAAATTTATATTTTAGCCCATGAGAGAGAGGGGAGGAACAGAGTGAAAGAGATATTTACACATCATATTCTAGTTGTAGAAAGTTGATCTTCATGGTAAATTTCCTGAATAACATTGTCTTCTGCTTATTTTTAAGGCAAAGAGTACAACTGTTAATTTGTGCAAATGATTAGTAGCCGAATCCTTGAATGGTATGATTATGACGACTTCAATTCAGAGCAGTGGTCAGTCAATGTATATTTTTAGGCTACTTACGCATTCAGTCGGTCCGTGATCGTCTGCTACGCTTTCTCTCGCTGTTTCATTACAGCGGCTGTGTTTCTTTTCTTTTTATACAAATAATGTGTTTCACGTCATCATACTTCCACAAGAAGCTGCTGCTCACTCTGTATAAAGTATGTACAATGCGTATTCTCCATTTTGGCATCAGTAAATCTGTGATCGACCTTGCGGTCTTTTGAGGAAAGCCGTGAACGTGCATCTATCTGAATTACTTCAGCCTGGCTCGACCTAGTCGCTCCTCCTCAGTGGCTTGGCCTTCGTGAAACGCACCAAGCCAGGATGCACAGATTAGACTAGATCAAGCCTCGCTTTCTCAGTTATCCTGGATTTATAACTTCTGCTTTTGTGAAACAGGCCCCCGGTTGGTCACTTTGTTTTTGTTGGAGTTAGTGGACCCTGGGCTGTCTACAGAGACTGCGTTTTTTTACAGTGTGTTCAGAGGACCGGATGCTCGCGGATAGTGAGGAGAGGTTTGCTGTATGTGACAAACAATGTTGTAGCCTAAAAAACGCGTGACATCGAGTACCTTTAAAGTGGACATATTATATAGCATTTGCAGGTTCATACTTGTATTTTGTGTTTGTACTAGAACATGTTTACATGCGTTAATGTTCAAAAAACACTTTATTTTTATCATACTGCCCATGGCTGCTGGACCTGTATTCACCCTCTGTATGAGACACTCTGCTGGAGCTCCTGTCTCTTTAAGCCCCCCTCCCGACAAAGCCCAGTCTGCTTTAATTGGCAAGCGTGTTTCCTGGAATCTCCTCTCTGTTCCAGTTTTTTTTTCACTAGTAGCAGCTAGAGCTACTGCAACAGAGTATATAGCAGTACTTTGTACCATGAAAAGAGGCTTCTTAAACATATACTACACAACCGGACCCAGCAGTAATGTGACCCAAAATTGGAGAGAAATGAACGGCATTGGCCACCAAGATTACAGCTATCTGGCGTTAGTATGCAGCTACTTAATTGTTAGCGGTAGGCTAACGTGGATTGTAATGGAACAAAGAAGCACTGTGTTTAGATAATGTTAACACCGCAATAGCTAAAAAAACAAAACACTCCAGTCCTGCCTGGCTGGAGCAGATGACCAATCACAGAAGGCCGGAGAAGGCCGACTAAGTGTTACGTGACACCTAGCCAAGAGTAGAAAACCTGTTGAAACCGGAGCGTTCAGAACAGTTGGAAATCTGAACATTTTAGCTCACAGCGAGTTCTCTAAAATATGTTTACATCATTTTTTGAAGTTTTGGCCACGTTTAACATGAAAATCTGGCATTATAACATCGTAGATATGACAAAAAATATTGAAAAGCATAATACGTCCACTTTAAAAAATGCCAACAACACTGACTATAGTTCGTACTTCAGCCCCATGGACACTGCTTCAGCATGGTGAGAACTCTGAAGCTTGACAGATCTGCTGTTCCTTGTTATGGTTGCTAAGCTATGATTGGAGAACTTCTCTTCTAGAGTGTGTTTAGCCAATAGTGAATTTCTAGTCAAAAGTATGTTGTACTTACCGACAGCTGAGTAAAAGCTGGAGCATTGTCGTTGCTATCTGTGACAGTAAGGATTACTGTTGCTTCTCCAGTCAATCCTTCTCCCAGCATGTCTGCTGCTTGTACCACCAGAGTGTATTTGGGGCATTTCTATTAGTAAAGAAACAGTTTAACTATTCAACTGGAAGGCTTAAATATTTTGCGGTCATTTTACAGACTCAGTTGGAGCAGAATCCTTTAAGAAACTGAATTCAGCTGAAAAACTAATGGCATTCCCCCTAGCCTCGGCTGATGTGATGTTACATGATGACACCTTCTTAAGTCCTTTTGCTTTAGAAATTGCTATCAGCTATGAACAGAAGCAAGTGTGCTGTGAAAGTGGTTATGGAAGTACTTATTGTGGTACTAGTTACCTCTTGGAATGTCAATTCATATTAAATATTCTAATTGCTATTCAAGTATGTAATAAATAAAACAATGACATTTAATATGTATTTAGCGGTCCAAACTCTAAATGTACAGTGTATAAAAGTAACAGACACTGCCTTCTACTCCATCAGGGGGAATTCGTTAGGTGTACAGTCTCTGAGATCCATTGCCGTTTCTGTTGCTCTAACCTGTAGGCAATTACAGTAATGTGCTCTTTGTTAATGCAAAATGGAGGAAACCCGCAAGCGGTGCTGAACGGATAATCCTGACACAAAACCATCTCAAGCATCACAGACTTAAGACCATAGACCAGTGTTTCTGAATGGGGGTGGTACCTTGGGGGGCGTTTGTTTTAAGGCGAGTTTACACCAAAGATATACAACAATACGAGTTTACACTTTAAACTACTTGCAAAAAACAGTGGTCTGCAACATTAACACCTGCTAGTTTACACCACTGCGACTGGACAAGACAGTGTATCGTAACTCTTCTTCTCTTTAGTGTTTCTTTCAACTTGAGCTGGTGCAGCTCCATGCTGCCTTCATGGGAACGGGACGTCAGAGTATCATCTTATATAAACTCTGTACTGCAGCGTTATGAGTCAGTCTTGTCGTGAACTTTAAAGTCTTTATTAAACATTAACATCACTTATCTTCTCTATCTTAAGTCTATGAACATAGCCGTTGAATATTTTTAATTCAATGATGTGATTTTTTTGATGATTTTTTATAACAATAGGAATAATTGCGGGGTGGCAGTAGCTCAGTCAGTAGGGAGTTGGGATGCGAACCAGAGGGTTACTGGTTCAAGTCCCCATATGGACCAAAGTATGGCAGTGGACTGGTAGCTGGAGAGGTGCCAGTTCACCTTGTGGGCACTGCCATGGTGCTCTTGAGCAAGGTACCAAACCCCCAACTGCTCAGTGCGCCTTTCCATGGGCAGTTCCCTCACTCTGACATCTCTACATTAGTGCATGTAAAGGTACTGAGCATCTGTGTGTAATAAAAACAGAGTGAAAACATTGTAATTTCCCCTCATGGGATTAATAAAGTATACATTATTATTATTAATCATTAATATTCAGGGCAATTAGACTACATCTTATTTGATGGGGGGTAAGAGACCTGGATAATAGATAGGGGGGGTGCTGGCCTAAAAAAAGTTGAGAACCACTGCCATAGACAGAACAATCATGGATACAGGTGTCACGTCACAATCCAGCTGTTGGTTTTTTATTGGCCGCCGGGCTGGGGTGGGTGTGGCCTACCTGTGTCACCGAGCGTATAAGAGTAGACTGAGGGGAGTTCAGAGAGAGAGAGGACATAAAGCGGTGGAACAGCTCAGGGAGAGGAAAGAGGAAAGCTTTTAAAACCTTTACAGATTTCATATTCACTTCATACAATTTATGGAACCTGTAAATGAATGTCATACAGTTTAATTTGGTTGCTGTTTAAAATAATATGACTGAATAATAATAAATAAAACAAATTAATTCACTGTACTTTAACCCGCTGAAACAACACAGGGTCTACATACTGTACATCGGGCCATATACAATCAGCCAGTTGCCCAAAAAAATTATTTTCCAGACGTGGCTTCACGAGCAACGTTACTACATCTACTCTTATCTCTGAGACTTTCCTCCACTCTACCAGTGTCTCTCAGCACGCCGCACAGAGACGGACACAGTACACTAATGAAAACAGAAGTTTTATCTTTTTCATTTCAATAGGGTGAAAGTATGCAAAGACAAGTGCAATTTGTTTTAGAAGTCTCACCTCTCTGTCTAGTCCACTGGCACTGACCCTGATGACTCCCGTGACTGGGTTGATGACAAACAGGAAGTCACTG
>NW_027595573.1:0-43364 GCF_031162955.1 Sander vitreus | reverse complement strand
TTTCTGGTTGTTGTTTACCCAAGCGACCAGAGTAAAAATGGCAACACAAAGAAAGCGGTGGGCGAGGGACATCCTGTGGAACTTTCGAAAACACCGTAACTATCCAGTAAATGAACCGTCGTCGATCGAGACTATTTGTATTATGACTGTACCTCTCATGATTACTGTAGTTCCAGTTTCTTGGACTCACTCATACTAGACTGATCACACCGTCACAGATTGGTTGGTTGTTTAAAGGTCCCATGACATGGTGCTCTTTGGATGTTTTTATATAGACCTTAGTGGCCCCCTAATACTGTATCTGAAGTCTCTTTTATATAGACCTTAATGGCCCCCTAATACTGTATCTGAAGTCTCTTTTATATAGGCCTTAGTGGTCCCCTAATACTGTATCTGAAGTCTCTTTTATATAGACCTTAATGGCCCCCTAATACTGTATCTGAAGTCTCTTTCCTGAAATTCAGCCTTGGTGCAGAATTACAGCCACTAGAGCCAGTCCCACAATGAGCTTTCCTTAGTATGTGCCATTTCTGTGTCTGTAGCTATTGAGGAGGAGAGGGGGGGGGGCAAGGTGGAGGTTGGGGGTGTGGCCTTGACCAACTGCCACTTTGCTCGTTTGAAAGCCATGATGTCTCTCTCGTGGGCAGACCAAATTCTCTGGGTGGGCAGAGCAGAGAAAGGGGAGGTAACCTTGCTCCTTATGACCTCATAAGGAGGAGATTCTAGATCGGCCCATCTGAGCTTTCATTTTCTCAAAGGCAGAGCAGGATACCCAGGGCTCGGTTTACACCTATCACCATTTCTAGCCACTGGGGGACCATAGGCAGGCTGGGGGAACTCATATTAATGTTAAAAAAAACCTCATAAAGTCAAATCTTCATGCCATGGGACCTTTACATTTTGTTAAAATGTCACTGACTCTATGATCCTTGCAAAAATAATGTCAGTGAGTGACTAGCAATTATGGTTATGAAGTCTTATGATACTTGACCTTAAAGTGTTTTACTTAACGGTTACTTAAATTAATTAACTTACTTAATACTTATGTATTACTTTAATTATTTCTGGCTTTAAGTACAGAATTCCCCACGTCTCCCATTTTACTTTTCCTTTTGTGCTAGTAATGTTATGTTTTGCTGTACTTTTGTTTTTGGCAGACAAGTTTGGTGTCTATTTGACAAAAAATAAGGCAAATCCTATACAGATTGAAGTGCATGATTGTCTGACTGGCAAAAGACAAACTATGGATGTGAATTTATTAGCAACTATGTAAGTACTTTCATTTTTCATTTTTATTTTAAACTAGATAAAAACAAGATATAACTTTTTTTTACACTGTACGTGTAATATTGTCAGTGTACATTTTTGATGAAATTCTTAAATTTCATACAGAACTGGTGACCATAGGGATGACTCTTCAATAGTCACAACCGGGACTCCAAAAGAGGCTATACTGGTAATGTTGATTCTCCACTACACAGTAAATACACCCAAACAAATCTGGCTCAATGTGCTACGCAGTGGGCTGAATGAAACAAGCAGGAGCTGTTTCTGAGAGGTTTGTGTTCAAGAACAGCTATACAAAGACACGTCATTGTGAGCCACTCTCATTTCTAAATGTCACACTGAGTGTGATCAGATATTGAGCAGGAGCTCTGTGGGTTAGTCTGCTTACATCATGCATTCACAAATGTAAAAAGTCAGAAGTCCTGCAGCTTTCAACTGTGGTCAAAGATCTCTAGTTCTAAGCGGATAACATTAACTAAGCTTAAAGGAAAGTTCCAGTGGATTTCAACACGTAGCTCTGTTGTTTGTAAATGTGGAGTGCTGGCAGTAGCAAGAAAAACTAAAACAATCGGTGCTGCCTACACCATGTTATCCCCCTGCTAGCGTTAGCACCCAACAGGCTTAAACAGGGCAAGTTTTTAAACTTGTTTTTTAGCTCTTAACATGTTCGAAATGTCATTACAAGTGCCTATCCATGTGAAGTGATTCCTTCCGAGGGAACACAGCAAATCTGACTGCAGTAGATGAGACAGAAAGGCATAAAAGTTGGCTCCACTGTGGTGTCAGGTTACAGAGTTTTGTTACATAGTCATTACTAAGGATATAACAACGACAAATTGTTTTTTTGTGGAAAAAATACATTTTGGAATATAGGATTGTATGAGTTTGAAAATCGACTAGTGTGGACCTGTCACATCTACTGCAGTCAAATTCGCTTTGTTCCCTCAGAAGGAATAACTGCACATGGGTAGGCACTTGTAATGACATTTTGAACATGTTTAGAGGCTAAAAACACGTTCCTGGGTGCTAACTCTAGCAGGGGGATAACACGGTGTAGGTAGCACCAATTGTTTTCGTTTTTCTTGCTACTGACAGCACTCCACATTTACAAACAACAGAGCTACGTGTTGAAATCCACCGGAATTCTCCTTTAACAGATGCTGGCAGAGAGACATCGTCCAACCGTTTTTTGTCAGATAGTGCTCTTTCAGGATTCCTATGAAGTATATATTCAAGTTGTGCTTAATTCTCGTATGAGAAGCCAACATATTTATTTTGTTATAACTTCTTGACTTTAATTTCATCAGGTGATGATAGATACAAGTTCATCCATGGCAGAGAAGTGCTATGGAAGTGTGGACATACAGAAAATCCATGCTGTTAGAGAGCTTCTTGACAACTTTGCAACACGGACCATGGCGTATGACTTTCATCATGTCATTGGCCTTGTGAAGTTTGACTCTACAGTGGAAACTCTCCACACATTTACAGAATCACTTGAGAAGTTCAAGGTAAATGCAATACATTGCACATTGATCAACATTTATTGTATCAGATCCTTGTTCAGAATCAGCTTTATTGGCCAGGTTTGCGTAAACAAACAAGGAATTTGACTCTGGTTAATCTTTGCTCTCAAAGTACAATGCTCACTTAACATATTATCATAACATCATCATCGGCTCTTTCTTTCTGTGTGTCATAGAACATGGGCTCCTGTGCCATGAAACAATATGTTATTAAACCTTAATAGACAGTTATTTTTTACTTTTTCAGGAAGAAGTCCGCACCCTTAAGGCAAGCGGACAAACTAAGCTGTACGATGCCCTGCAACATGGAATTCTTGAGTTGGACAAAGCAAAGAAGTTTCTAGACTGTAAACTTCGGATTATTTGCCTCACCGATGGAAATGATGTTGGGTAATTCGCTTTCTCTATGCTAATTGCCAGTGATACCTTTGCTAACATGAGGCATCGGTCAATGTAAATATTCTGCCTCAATCAGCTCTTCATTTATAGTTTTAAAACCATCATAGTGAGGATATTTCTGCATTGTGAGGACATTTTGGCCAGATAAACAATTTTAAAGAATTGTTTGAAATTAATACTTGGTTTTAAGGTCAAGCTTAGAATTAGGTTTAGGTTCATGTTAAAATCTGTGTGTCACTTAGTTTGTCATGTTGCTTTTTAATATGAATGATTGAGAATGATTCTTTGTGCGTAGCTCTTTAAACAAGCCCGATGTTGTTGCTGCCAACTTGATAAAATCCAACATCATTGTGGATTCAATTCTTCTTGGAAAAGTGGAGAACAATATTCTCCGTGGAATCAGCAATGCAACAGGTGGGTACATATAAAAAATTGTGACTGGATTAAACAAGCTGAAGCATTTTTTCCCCCAAAAAAAATAAGAAATGTAGCCAGACCACACAGCACTGGAGTATGGTTAGCCTGTGTGGCACCAGACCAGGGGTGTGTCTAGAACTTAAGGAGGTTCGGGGCTTAGCCCGGCTCCATTAAAATAAAGTTAATGCAATGCAAAATGGCGATTGGCCTGTCCAGCTTCTTAATAGCAGGGTATGTTCCTTTTTAGCTGCCCAGTTTGTAGATGTTACTTAGATGGCACCAATATTTGGCCTAATCACACCTGGCCTGGCAACCCAAGGCCATAGTTGTTGTTTCACAATTTGTGGGGTGGGGAGTCTGGGGGTTCTCCCCCAGAAAACTTTGAGCATTAAACACTTAATTTCCTGCATTCTGGTGATTTTGTAGCAAATTCTTTCCAACTTTTTTCTGCATCAATTCATACTGGAAATATATTTATTTAAAAGGAAACATAAATGATAATTCAAAATATAAAAACGTAATAGAATGTATTGCAGTAAGGCTCTCAGGCATTCCGTATGTCGTCAAATATTTATTCTCCTGTAAATCAACTTCTCATTTAATGTTATCTCTGCTGTAGCCATTATTTACTCATCCCTCTTCTTTTTCATCTAACCTCTTTAAATGTGCATGTGGCACATATTCACCCCTAATGATACATTAATTCATTTTAATTAATTTGTAAAACCCTGGACTTTAATAGCTCAGATGTGTTTCAGCAAGATTTCTGCTCATGTTCAGAACTTTGTGAACATTCAAAATATAACTTATCCTATCTGTGTTCTCTGGCTTTGGAGGAGTTGTGATATTTTGAGAAAAATAAAGCTATAATATTACAAGAATGAAGTAAAAATATTTCAAGAAAAATCTACCTGCACTATAGTCTGCTATACATTATGTTATTGTTCTGCTGATATGGTAGATCTCAGACCTTCTGACAGACACATTACATATCATTTAGCTGATGCTTTTATCCAAAGCAACTTCCAGTTAAGTGCTTTCAACCCTGTAGGTGCAAACTCCAGACAAGTAGTAAGTGCAAGTACCAGAGCCATATGAAAGTGCAGCTTCGGCGAAACATGCATAGGCTTTCGGCCATCCTGATGTCAATAGGGAGCTCATTCCACCATTTAGGAGCCAGGACAGCAAACAGCCGGGACTTCGTTGAGTGATTGGTTGTCCCTCGCTGTGAGGGGGCAGCAAGCAGGTTGGCTGATGCAGAGTGGAGTGGGCGAGTTGGGGTATGGGGTTTGGCCATGTCCTGGATGTATGCTGGGGCTGATCCGTTCGTGGCCCTGTATGCAAGTACTAGTGTCTAGAAGCGGATGCGGGCAGCAATTGGTAACCAGTGAAGAGAGCGGAGGAGCGGTGTAGTGTGAGAGAACTTGAGGAGGTTGAAGACAAGTCGAGCTGCTGCGTTCTGAATGAGCTGCAGCGGCCGGATGGCACATGCAGGCAGGCCAATCAGGAGGGAGTTGCAGTAGTCTAGACGTGAGATTACTAGAGCCTGAACGAGAACGTGAGCTGCCTTCTGCGTTAGAAGGAAATGTATCTGATATTATGCAGCATGTATCTACACAATCGGGTAGTTGCAGCAATGTTGGCAGTGAAGGAGAGTTGGTCGTCAAGTGTCACACCCAGGTTTCTAGCAGTCTGGGTGGGGACTACCACAGAGTTGTCAATTGTTATAGTCAGGTCCTGGGTAGGAGAGCCCTTGTCAAGGTTGAGTTTCAGATGGTGTGTGGACATCCAAGGCCGAGATATGTGCTACTTGCGTTTCAGACTCTGGAAAGGAGAGAATAAGTTGTGTGTCATCTGCGTAGCTGTGATAAAAAAAGCTGTGCGACTGAATGACAGACCCGAGAGAGTTGGTCTACAGAGAAAAGAGGAAGGGACCCAGGAATGATCCTTGAGGAACCAGTTTTGAGTGGGCAAGGTTCTGAGGTAGATACTCTCCAAGTTAACCGGTAGGTTCGGTCTGCCAGGTAAAATGTGAGCAAAGAAAGCACAGAGCCTGAGACACCCAGATCCTGGAGTGTCGAAATGAGGATCTGGTGGTTCACTGTGTCAAAGGCAGCAGAAAGGTCCAGAAGGATGACAACAGAAGAGAGAGAGGTTGCTCTAGCAATGTGAAGCTGCTCAGTGACAGCAAGGAGGGCAGTTTCTGTTGAGTGGCCAGCCTTGAAGCCAGACTGGTGGTGATCAAGACAGGTCTGTAGTTATTTACCTCAGACTCGTCGAGTGTTGGTTTTTTGAGTAGTGGGCTTACCCTTGCCTCTTTAAGGGCATCGGGGAAACAGCCGGTTGACAAGGAGATGTTGATGAGATGGGTGAGGAAAGGAAGAAGGTCAGGAGAGTTGTGTGGAACGGGTGGGATAAGTAAGAGAGGTTGGGTTGCGGAAATATTGCGAACCTATGCAAGGTTTGTAGTATCTCCGATAGGATACAAGAACAGGAATGGAGAAGCAGCACATTTCCAGATAAAGACACCGAGCAGTGCAAGTAAGATATTAGATGTCAAGAAGATATCAAGCCCACTTAACTTCCCACTTAGCCTCCCACGAAGACTCCTGCGTAGACTCCTTTGTCTTTGTCCTCAGAGTCTTCGTCTGCTGAAGCTGCCGCTTCACGCAAATGCCAATATTAAATACAAGGAGGTGATTGGTGTTGGCTACAGGTGAGGAGGCCCCACCCTAGCTAATCACTCAACAAAACACCTGGACAGTCGTTAAGCACCACTCCCCAACTCCACACTTCACACTAAGCTAGTCTGATTACCCTAAACAGTTTCAGTCACTTTAAGTAAGACCACAAAATTCTGGCCAAAAAACATAGCAAATCCAGCAAAACACACAGTAGAAGAAGTAAAGGAAGCAGCAGAACACACAGTAAAAGCAGAAAAGACAAGTAGCAAACAGCAAAAGGCAGCAGAATGAGCTAAATCAGCAGAACAAACCAATTTAACCTTGAGGCAGCAGATCCAATGACAGTGGGCAGAGAAGTCTAGTACTTATTTTAATATCTAGCTGTCTAATAGTAAGTCTACTCAGAAGTCAAATGCACATCTCACACAGAGCCCGGGTTGAGATGCTAGAGAGAGAGTGGACACAAAGTGACTCTCGGGTCTGCTTTAGAGCTTCGTGTGTTTGAGCCTGAACTGTAGACGTCACGTCACGGTAACAAAATCATTATTGCGCACCTAAACTTTGTGTTGCCTACATTTAAAATTTAATTCGGGGCTACAGTCAAAACATTTGAAAAAACTGGCAAAAACCTGGCGATGCCTATGTGCCAGTCCAGTGGTAAATTAACTCTTTTTTTTTATTTTTATTTTTATCTATATTACTTTCAGGGGGTTGCTGTTTCAAACCAGAGACGAGCAAAGATGGTCTGAAGCTCTTTGAGATCGAGACTGTTCTCTCTTTGGAGTGGAGGAAACCCAAGAACAAAGCTGACCCATCTTCCATCACTACAGTGAGTGCACCAATGGAGTGCTCTGAGAATTAAACACCATCGCAGTAATGACTTTCAAACATTCTAATGATGTGCTTGTTAATTTCCCACTTTGTATTTTTCAGAGTTTTTTAACAGCCATCTCTGCTACTCATGGGTATGATGAATTTCCAGAGACCGTCTTGCCAAGTCAAATGAGTGGTAAAGTGACAGTAACAGAGAGGTAAGCAACAGAAATTTCTTGTATAGTTTTGCTTTCTTATATTTTGTCAGGTCCACTTTTTTAAGTGGTCACATGGAACATACATGTAAACAAGCAAACATCGAAATCAAGCATTAACTAATAAGGAAGATACAGCTTTGAATTTTGTAGAATTCACTAGGTCCCCCCGTGTGGTTCTGGGATTTTTGCTTGTTATTTTTGCTTGTGATCATTTTGACCCCACGGGGTGAGATCTTGCGTGGAGCCCCACATTGAGGGAGATTATTAGTGGTCTTGTATGTCTTCCATTTTCTTATAATTGCTCCCACAATTGATTTCTTCACACCAAGCTGCTTACCTATTGCAGATTCAGTCTTCCCAGCCTGGTGCAGGTCTACAATTTTGTTTCTGGTGTCCTTTGACAGCTCTTTTGTCTTGGCCATAGTGGATTTTGGAGTGTGACTGTTTGAGGTTGTGCACAGGTGTCTTTTATACTGATAACAAGGTCAAACAGGTGCCATTAATACAGGTAACAAGTAGAGGACAAAGGAGCCTCTTAAAGAAAAAGTTACAGGTCTGTAAGAGCCAGAAATCTTGCTTGTTTGTAGGTGACCAAATACTTATTTTCCCGACGAATTTGCAAATAAATTCAGTGTTCATGTATTTCATTGTATGAAAATGTAACATCTTTTGTTTTTCTTTTGTTTTCGTCAACCTCTAAAAAACAGCATTTACACTGTTCATTTACACGTTTATTAAGAAAGGAACCTTATGACTGTTTAATTATAACTGTTGTTTTTTACCTATTTTCTTGAATTTAGGGTCAGTGGTTCATTATTTTGATGCTCTGCCTCAAACCCAGTCATAAAGCTGCTCTATTGCCGTTTTACAGATCCAGGAAAGTTGTATATATTACTTCTTTATCTTATTAGTACATATTACTTATCTTTTTTATCTTTATTTGTATATATTTCTTATCTTTTATATTATACTTGTTGTACGTGTCCTTATTGCACCATGGGTCGGAGAGAGAAGTATTTCCAATTGCTTTGTATGTCTGGCACATATTGCAGAATTGACAATGAAGTTGACTTGACTTGACTTGAAGAACATTGATCATTAAAGGTGGAAACAACTGGCCAAAACCTTATTTATTTAGCCTTGAAAGCATTATAGCAGCCTTATTGTAGCCAGGTTAACTTATGATTCAAGCCAAACCTTGAGAAACAAGTCTGTCTTGCCTATCATACATTGCAACCCAATGAATTAGGTACATATTCAAAGTACAATAAGGTAGTTATGGAAGAACAAAGCCAGAAGCCAAATGTGTGTTATTCATTGAAAATCTTTGACAGAGGAACATAAAACAATCTAATCTTTCACACTAGTGCTCTGAAAAAGAAGATGCGGGACGCCAAAATTGGGAAATTGATGGAAAAGGACAAACGTATCCTGGAGGAGCTGAGGGGCCTGCATTGTGAGCCACACCCCTACTTTACTATCCTCCCATCAGAATCTGACTTCAGTAAGTGGCATGGATTTTATTATAAATATTGAGTTTTTACCGTTTTTTTGAGTAAATACCCCAACACAGCTTATCAATCATCAAATCACAGATCAGAGTCTGACAGCTGTTGCTCTTCTCACTAAACCAACAATAAAAGCACATAACAAAGTGAGCTGTGTTAAACCAAAGCGCACACTTCACGACTTGTAAGTGTGTAGCTGAGGAACTTTTAGCATTAGAAAAATGAGCTGTCCGGTGTACCACTTAAGCCTTCCCAGGTCAGTTGATTCCTTCTTTGGGAATAGAAGTTCCAACACTGTCCATGTATTCTGCATGTCATGTTCAGAATAATGTGTACATGCTCTTCTCATATGTCAACAGTCAATTCATTTAGAGCAATATTGGATAAAGGGCAAATGTGTCAACTTTTCAGCATTCTGGAAGATTCTCATGGATGGACCTCCTGACACAGCTTATGAAAAAGGAGCCTTTGAGTTGTTCTGCCAGTTTGGTCCCGACTACCCAGTGAAGCCTCCACTTGTTCGCTTTGTCACACGTGTATCCTGCTAAATAAGCCAACAGCTTCAGTAGTCTAAACAATGGCAACGCATTGCTTCAAAGAAAAATAAAATTGCCTGGATTGAAATAATTGTAGAAAATGTATGTTCTTTAAATGTCATTTTCTTAACATGAACAAAGGTGTACCACTGTAATATCAACAGTGTTGGGCGCATCTGCCACAACATATTTGACCGGAACTACAATGCCCAAATCACCATGAGAGATATCCTCAATGCTGTATATGGACTGCTCATCGCCCCTGAGCCTGACGATCCATTGGACAGGTTAGATTCAAGACCCCACACACTCATCATACACCAATACTCTACATGCCCCTATGTTTTAGTTTTAATCATATTCCAAGAACTGAGTAGGTATTTGTTTTTATTAATTAATCAGCTGTACCTGCTGATTCACAATCTCAAACCCCATCTTACATTGTTTGCTGTGAACAACTTCCCAACTTGGGAAATGGGACCATCCGAGGAGCATGTTAATGCTCTATTGGCCTTTGTGGAGGTCTGCAGTCTCCATTTCTACTTGGGTGTTTGTTTTTGTTTTTTAACCTAAAAAAACCACCTATGTGAACAAAGTAATACACAAATAAGCGTAACACTTCACATTACTTTAAATAACATGATATTGGTGAAGACTTTATCACAAACTTCATGTGGGCAAGAAAGACAATCAAAGGAGGGGTTGGAGGGCTTCATAAGGTCTCTCTGTAACTTAATATTCATTCAGTTTATGTTTTGTGATCTTAATAGGCTAGATGTGTGGTTTTAATAATGTATGCATGTCCAAAGAAGAGACATACAGGCCTCTAGTTTTACGGTAGTAAAAGTAGGGGATGCCAGGACAGTGTGTGTAAATAGAACCTCACATTTGCTCTGGTCCACACCACTGTGCTGGGTGTGTCAATACAGATGGGCGTGTATAACAGGTGTGTGTGTGTGTGTGTGTGTGTGTGTGTGTGTGTGTAAATAGCACAAACTCAGTGTTGAGTTGCTACAACTGAATGTATGTTACTATATGATCAATTAAAAATAAGATAACGGTTAAATCCTGTCATTAGGTAGAAAGACAAAACTAGTGAATGAGAAATATTGTATTTTAATATATACGTGTACTGTAATTGTGTTTAACATTGCATTTAACCACGCAAGTATCTTAAGATCCCAGCGGCAGTGAAGCATTTGATTTAATAACGTGTCTTTTTCCTTTCCAAGCATTCTGGCTGAGGAATTCATGACCAGCCGTGAGACGTATGAAAAGGAGGCCAAAAAACATACAGAGGAAAGTGCCTCGCAATCACGGGATGATATGGAGAAGGTAAATGATTAAAGTGTCAAAAAGGGCGACAGCTCCTAAAAATGACATTCCTATACAGTCCAGCTGCATCCTTAATTGCGATATTTTGTCCCAGATTTTGGACATATCAAAATTTGTTTCTGATCAAATCCAATCAGTCTAATTCAAGTTCAAGAGATGGTTCAAACAAAAGCAGGACTTTCACCCAGGAGACAGCAATTGGTGTCCCGTGTGAAACCAAAACTCAACGTTGACTTTTCATTTTTGGTTTCACACGAGCCACTGCGATTAGGACTCAGCCTTGATGGTACGTGCTCTACCCGGTGAACTACCAGGCGCTCCTGACAATGTAGTTTTGTTTCAATTCACATGTTTAAAACTGCAATCATTTAACAACGTGCGCCTGTCGCTTGGTACGAAGAGGTGTAATCCGGGAGAAAATACTTTTCTCTTAAAACGTAAGTGAGAATGCAGTTACGTTGTATAGGAACATACTGTAGTATGGAGGAGACAGAGTTGCTCCAATAGTGACCGTTTTAATAAAAGGTAATAAAGAGGCAATGTTCTGTTGAAGCATCAAATACTTGTTAGTGATGGTTTGGAATCATTGGGTATACAGTCAAAGCTGGTTTTGTTTCCAGTCAGATAATTGATGGTCTTAGGAGAAGAGGTTATAAACCACCATGATCAAAAATTAGGGTTACAATGCAACTTGCGTATCATTTTTTATGTATCACACTATTGGTACACTTTTACATCAATAAGATGTGTTAATATTTACTGTCTTCCAATTTAAAAGAAATTGGTGGATCCTGGGAAACAGATTGCACCCCAACATCTAATCTGTCCACTCACCAAAAAGATGTTTGTTGAACCAGTGATAACAAAAAACGGAAATGTGTACGAACGAAAGGCCATTGAAGAATACCTCAAAACGTAAGTTTGTGTATTTTTGTCTTCATTATTGTTGGGGTTTCTTTTTATTTTAATCCCTGAAACATTTATACCATACTCAACACACTACAATATCATTATGATAGGATAATACCTTTTCAGTGTATTCTTAGCAATTGTGTGTATTTTTGTAACAACCACATAAGCAAAACCACAAAAAGAAAGTACTAGGCCAGAATATACATATCTTATAGTTTTTTGTTGTGGATGTAATCAGGGTTATCTAGATTTAGACCTGAAACTTAAAGACAACAAATCTGGAGGTGCTCCCTCAACGGTCGGCACTGTCAAGACGGCTTGTTATTGGTCAAGGCGCAAATCTGTGGTCAAAGTTCACCGAAGTGAAGCGAGTTTGAAAGAAGTTAGAATTTTCTTTGCTCAATATTCAGTCAGATAAAGGATCAATGAGTCAGGCAGACTAGATGAACATATATTAAACTAAGCACTGCCCCTGCACTCTCTATGACACTATGGGATGGAGAGGGGCAATGGCAGGTTAACAAGGGGGATGTATTTTGGTCATTTTGCTAACGAGACGGATCCCCCATCATTGAATCATTGAGTTGCATTTAGTTGGTGCAGCATCCAGTGTTTTTTGGAGCTTGACCCATACTGGAGACTAATTGTTGGGTCTCTGTAAATTATAGAGCGTGGTCTAGACCTACTCTATCTGTTAAGTGTCCTGAAATGATGATTGGCATGTAATATAAGATTTAATTAAGATCACTTGGTAGAGATCTGTTTTCACTTTGAGATTAAAGGGTCTTTTCTCTTGATCAGTGTCAAAAAAGTCACATCACATTTATTTTAATTCAGTGTCATAATACAATAAAACCTGTGAACCATGCGAATGCTTAGGTACAGTATGAACTGTATTAGATTGCATGTAAGGATAGGTCACAATTGTGCTGATTAGGTAGTGAGCCTGAAACTACACCCATCTTAAAAAGAAGGACCCAAGGTTTAAATTGGGCATGTTTCCTTGTATTTTCTAGTAACTGAACATCATTTTACAGAAACAAACATGATCCAAAGGGTGACCCAGCAGAATTGCTCACCGAAGCTGATCTCAAACCAGCCAGTGACATGAAGAAAATGGTAAAGGAACAGCGTTCGAGACAACTTCAGGAAAAGTAGCAAGAAGTTGGAGCTACAACTGTTGCATTTTATATCAGTTTTACAATAAATATGACAGCAAAATATGGATAGTTCATGTTGTCCAGTTGTGACATTTTATAATCACATTTACATGTTTAGTAATTGAGAAATGCGCATGCAATATTTTAAATGTTTCACTTTTAATTACTACATATATGCTTTGAGTTATACACAAGAATAGTATAGTTAGGATAAAATCATCATACGACTTTTTTTTCGTCGCGTTCTTTCTCATTTGAATGAATGACGTAGAAAATCGCCAATTGGAATTAAAATTGAAGAAGCTGCAAGTGTACTTACCTGAAAACAAGCTGTACAATGTCAGATCAAATAAACTTTGGTGTTTTTAAAGTTAAATCATCCCAAAGTATAATTTTATATATTATTTCTTCAATAATTTACAGCATATTTTAATTACTTTACATTTAAGGTCAGAAAAGGAATGCTTCACTACCAAAGGCTGCAGAATTTGTAATCCGCTTTCACTGTGAAATTGATCAACAGGTCTTTTAATACAAAGACGGTGATTTTCTGATGCTTTCAGAAAAGTCTGTCACCATAGCAATACACAGACCTGTTTTTTTTTATCTAACTCAACAACTTTTCAATCATATTGTAAACTCTATATTAATATTCCTTTAACCTGAATGGCAATCAGACGGTGGATGATGATGATGATGATGATGTTTTACATAGGATGTGGTGGAAACTTTTTCAGCTAGAAGCCCTGCAATGAAATCACATTCCTTTTCATGTCGTTCTCTTTCTGTTGATTGCTACTTTTAAGTTTTTATTGTTAACTACAAAAAACAGTGAGCTTTATTGTTGATCATGCATAAGCAGGCACATTTGCATAATACTTTTAATGTTTGTGGGATAGAAATCATACCTGCCAACACTCCCGATATACGCAGTAGTCTACCTACTTTTAACCTTTTCTCCTGCCCTGCCCCCGATTGGTAATTTGTCCCGCTAATCTCCTGATTTCATTGTGATATGACTCAAATGGGTGTTTCACAGTTTCTGTGATATGTGCAGACTGTAGGATATGTAACCTAAACTACCCCGCCTGAGGTGCCGCGCGTCATTCGTAACATTCAAGTTTCCGTTGGAGTCAAGAGTCAACTGACCAGAAAATGGATGGAACTCTTTTTCACAGCCCGATGTTGGCAGGTATGATAGAAATGTTGTTTTTTTTTGTTTTTTTTGTGAAATAAAAGTAGATGAGAAAAACGTACTGCTTAATTGTGTTCGATTCACTTTTTACAGTATGCCTCATGCCAGCGATAGCCGTAGCCAGAGGCATTATGTTTTTGGGTTGTCTGTCCGTCCCATTCTTGTGAATGCGATATCTGAGGAATGCCTAAAGGGAATTTTTTCAGATTTTCGCAAAATGTCCACTGGGTCTCGAGGGGCTTTTCCCAATTCCCAAATCTATACCACCTTGACTCCTCGATCCTCCGGTTTGTGACCCGGAAATCATTCTCAGCGCGCCATGCTGAAGGACCTCCCAATTCCTAAAATGCAGATCGAGGAGCGAGGATCAAGCATCAAGGAGGCTCCTCCGAGGAGTTAAAATCAAGGATACACTGATGTATCCTCGCGGAAGACTTGACACCCGCCGCATGTAAACAAAGAGGCGTACCAGAACGAACTGAGGAGAGATAGAGAAAAGGGCAGAGAGATATAAAGAAAAGAGGAGAGCGAGAGCAATAATATCCGCAGCTCCGTGGTTAACTTTACGGATCGGGCCGATCAGATCATACAAATTAACATTCTGATTGATAGCGGTTGGGTGAAATAATACACAATCAATGAGGAAAATAGTATTAACTGTTCTCTAAAATGTGAACATAGCAGAGCTGCTGTCTGACAGACGGCTTCATTTGTAAGATAGTCTGAGAGACGTTTGAGAAACAGCAACGTGACATTAGGATTATTTTCTGTTCTGGTCTAGTTCTGTTTGCTCTGTCCAGTTCATATAACTACAGTTAGTTTTGCTGCTTAAATATCCCAGGATATCAGCTGCAGCGGATGGATGGAAACGTTTACAAGCAGCATCTTTAATCATTAAAGTAAGATAAATTGTAATAGAAAACACTCATAGGCTACATTAATACAATACATAATTTTAAAAACAACGGGGACTGCCGAGGGACAGTTTAAGGTCCATGTAGGTTTTAAAATCAGAGAAAATAATTCATTCAGGTGAGTGGAAGATGTTAAGCTTACAGGGGTATGTGGAAAGAGAGCTGATCCATGCATTAATAGAGTGTGTTTGTATGTATATAATATAGGCCTAGCCTTATAGTTCTTTTCAAACAAACATTTGTAGTGTTTTACACTAAATATATAGCCATACTGTGTATGTAGGTAAGGCTGTTATTAATATATAGGCCTGTGTGTGTTAAATACAACAAATACAAATGTACGATCCCCGTACATTCTCATCCACGTTGCGAATTGAATTCAAAGTAAATATATAGATGTTTTCACGAACACGTCTGCTCCTCTGTCAGAGATCATAAAATGCAGCGTATGACTAAACAATGGACAGCTGATGCAGTGGCGCTGCACGTCATATGTAGATAATTGCCGTCGCTTTTAATGGCGGCTCGGAGGCAGAGATGTTTCGTGTTTGTTAAATGCCTGTTGCCCCGACTCCTCTCTCCTCGAGGCGCCTCCTCGGCTCCATCGGGGATGCACAAACTGGGAATTGGGAAAGGGCTAAGGATGAACTGATTAGATTTTGGTGGCCAAAGGTCAAGAGGTCACTGTGACCTCATAAACCCCATTTTTGTCTCAGGAATTCCTGCGCTAATTGACACAATTTTACACAAATGTCTAACAGGATGACATGATCAGGTCACGCCATTTTACATCCAAAAGGACAAATGTAAACTTCAACGTGACATCATAACGTTCTGCAAAAAAACTCTGCAAAGGGGAGACATTTGGTCGGATAGTGAACGGGTGACACTAATCTTGAAACTATGGTGATTGTACAGATCTTCTGTGCTGCCAGGTTAAAGATGGGAAGCATCCATGTCTCGTCAAAAAATACACTTAATACCTTTTATTAAATTGCTTTGAAGTTTTCACTACATATGAGTCTGACAGACACTCAGTACATTTAAATGCACACCAATATTGCACTATTATTCCGAATATGACAATATAATAAATAAATAAATGGCCTTTTTCCGAATATAGCATTTTCCGATTAAGACATGTTGGATATTACAGTAATATTTGGGTTTTAGAGGAATTCTTTGGACATGTATACAGCGCATTTGGAATATGTGACTCAATCGGGGCTTTTTACCGCAGGTTTATGGTCAGCGCTGTGCGTTGATATGGTTTCTGTACACGAACTCTAAGCCAACTTTAGATTAGATTCAACTTTATTGTCATTGCACAAGTTAGGACAACCAGTACAATGAAATGCAGTTTCGCTGTACGTTTGCAAGGCTGCAGACCCGATAAGAAGGAGAAACAGCTACTTTTAAACATTATCAAAGACCTGGACATCAACAGGTTTTGGGATATGCGCACACATCGCTACGCCGACCTTTTCTAGAAGCTGGTTGAAGGGATGAAAGAGGGACGCTGTGTTCGCACGGTCCAACAAGTCCTCCACCGCTGGTAAACTTGTATTTTGCATGCTACATGTAAACAGGAATATTAGTGGAATGTTCCCTTTCATTAGCCATGTAAACAGTCAGAATATTGTCTTTTCCAATATCGGTCTTTCGTACCCTGCATAGCTGTTCACACATTCATGACAAACTGATCACAGCTACATTAGAAATCAAGTGAATCTCTTCCTGAAAACAACTAATCTAAAACTAAAAGTATCTTTTTAGGTGATTTGACTTTTAGGGAACAGACTGCAAATGTCTTCTCTGTGTATCTGACACGTTTAAAGTGTTTAAAAAAAAAAAAAGATCTTATCATTTAATGAGGAAGGAAATGTTAATCTCAATTAAAAATGTAAGAAAAATGTCACGTAGGCTACATGATAAAACGTATTTTTATTAACAAACAATCAAAGTTCCAGTATCTCATCCTGTGTCAAGATCATCATAAAAGTATGAGCAATTAAAAAATACAACCTTAAGTAGTGCTTTCCAGAACAGATGTAAAGTTCTACACAGGGCAGTAAAACCAATGATGCAATAAAGTGAAGCAAAAGCACTATAGGCAGCAGCACAGTAAGGACAACTATTGAAAAACTAGTATAGACTTTAAGACGAATGAGATGTAATCCGGTCAAGAGAACTCAAAACAACCACGTTCATCCCTGAGATGGTTTATAAAATCATGATCTGATGTATCAAAAGCTCAAGTATCAAATAGCACGTATGAAAAATCCCCTGCGTCTGCATTTTGATCGAGAATATCACAAAATCAATCGCATATCAAATATTTCAGAGCTCAGGAGAACTGGCACATGGTTTTTATATCACCGTAAACATTCTGTACTTCAATTACTTCATAGAAACATGGCTGTCGGTTCTGCTTTCACCATTAAGTGCATCATTTGGTCGTACCGCAGCGCTTCCATAACAGATTAACCCGTGGATTAAAACCATATTCTTAACAAGATAAAATACAAAAAGACATACATTTCATGATTACACTGTAAACTATAACCTCTAACAGACCTTCCCAACACTGAGTCAGCAGAGTAATCCCTAATCTAAGTCCTTTATTTCTTTGTCCTTGCAACGTAGTTTGTAGGGGTGGGAAGCACCAAAGGCCTTCATGATGCAGTATTATCGATATATTGCAATTCATTACCTTTTTATTTCAGCTTCAAATTACTTAGCATCTGTGTATCAATACAATATTGCCATGAAAAAGATTGCAATATAATGCAGTATCTTATCATTTTATCAACCCATAGTAGTTTGTGCAATCTCAGTACTGTAGTTTCAGGTGCATTTTATCTCCCAGAGCAGCTGTAATTAAACAAAATAACAGTACGGCAATACCACCATCATGAGGTCCAACAGAGGAGCTGCTGCTGTCAGGTACAGCTTTTTCTTATTTGGTAGCTGAAGAGTTATGTTGAAGTGTTTCTATATGTTGTCCGGGCTTAGGTTGATAGGAATATTAGTATGTTCGTCCTCTCCTGGCTCCTCGTACCTATGTGACACAAAACCAGTTTTTTTTTTTTTTTACTCCCATCACTTCCACTGAAAGCACATTAAAGGATCTTTTAATGTCCGATGTGAAAAAAAAGGAATGATTATGGCAAGATAAAGCTGATGAATGAAGAGAGGAGAAATGTGTGACTTACTGATCGTTCCATATTTCTCTACTAAAGCAGCAATACAAGCATAGCCAATACCAATGTCACTGTCACGTCCTGGAGGATAGATGGTAAATGTCAACATTAGTTCTTTACTGTGGAATTCCAAAACACAAATACTGAACCAACTCATTCAACTGATGAGATAGGTGGGTTGTTACTTACTTCAGAGTTTAAAAAAAAAGGTACAAGAAAGAGACAATAAAATCAATCTGAGTAAATATTCCAACCTGTAATAACTGAGTTCTGAACACTTGATATGTTAATTTGTTAGCAAACAGTTGCTTATTTCCACATCCAGCCGTTATTAGTCTGGTTCGACGACGGTTCTCTTACGGGATAGTTGCATATATGCAAACAACCCACAGCGTTTTTTTACCCCTTTCAAGGAGTGTATGCTCCCGTTGCCAGACCTTTCTCCGGCGCACTGTGGAGATAGGTCTGGCAATGCAAGACTACTCCTTAAGTAACCGGGGTATTATATATATATATATATATATATATATATATATATATATATATATATATATGTATATATATATATATATAGAGAGAGAGAGAGAGAGAGAAAACAATTATGTGAGCTAATCAAATCAGACTTTCCTGGGTGAAAAAAAAAACACATGTTGATTTTCTGTTGCAGCATCACTGAACACTGTGTTTCACACAAGTCCTCCAAATAGTACGACCATGTCGGTCCTTAATTCCTACCATCTAATACGACCCACTGGAGCGTTTCATGAATTACTTGTTTGGTCTCTAAAATGTCCGAAAATTGTGAAAAATGTGGATTCCCAAAGCCAGTGAGCAATGCTTGTCACACAGTCACCCGCGCTGCACTGGGAAACTCGGACCATGCCATGGTCAACCTGATCCCCTCACATAGGCAGAAACTAAAACTTTCTAGACCTGTTGTGAGGACATCTAAGAAGTGGAACAGTGAAGCTGTGGCTGGTCTTCAGGCGTGTTTGGACTGCGCAGATTGGGATGTTTTCAGGACTAACAACATCTTGGACAAGTACACGTAGGCTGTGATGTCATACATTGGTTTCTGTGAAGACAGCTGCATACCAACACGCACCACTAGAAGGTTCACTAACGACAAGCCCTGGTTTACAGCTAAACTCAGACAGCTGAAGAAGTTCAACCTGTCAAAGACTGTGATGGTGCATTTCTACACAGCCATCATTGAGTCCATCATCACCTGCTCCATCTCCATCTGGTACGCTGTTGCCTCTGCTAAGGTCAAAGGCAGACTGCAGCATATCATCTGCTCTGCGGAGACGGTGATCGGCTGCAATCTGCCGTCTCGCCAGGACCTGTACGCCTCCAGGACGCTGAGGTGGGCAGGAACTGTTTGATCCCCTCCAGTCTGGCAGGAGGCTGCGGTCTATCAGGGCCAAAACCTCACGCCACCAAAACAGTTTTTTCCCCTCAGCAGTAAGCCTCACCAACAAGGCTCCGGACCCCCACTGACTCTTATTTATTTATGTATGCACCTTTCACCAAGGCAAATTCCACATAAGTTTACTTATTGTGGTACTCTGATGTCCTCAAATGTGTTAGGTCCACAACTCAAATATATTCAGTTTACTGAAATATTCACATTTAACAAGCTGACATCAGAGTTTTCTTTTTTTCGTGAATGAAATTATGAAATTATAATCATTGGCTTTGCAGCTCTCTATTTAATTATGCTTTAATATATAAGTGAACAAGGAGAAAATAAAGATAATGTAAGTGACAATTACAAAAATGAATGCACTTAGTTTTCTGCCATTTCTATATTTAACTTACGGTTGGGTGGTAGGCTTTGCTCTGCTTTTTTGGAACGTCCACTGCAAAAAAGACAAAAATGATTACGTAATTAAGGAAAGATGGGACACATGCCTTCTTATATTTAGAGAATGTGTGACATGCACCTACAACACCAAAACAAATTCCTTGTGTAAGGATATTGTATATTGTAAAAAACGTACTTGGCAAAAATACGTACTTGGCAATAAAGCTTTTTCTGATTCTGAAGAGTCTACAGCTACATGCTACATGCTAACAGCTCTGTGAGGCTGCACTGAGTCTTTACGAAATGTAGATGGATCTTCAGGGCTCAACAACAAAGGGTTGCCTGACGGCCCGGGGCAACTAAAACGCCAACGGGCAAGTTAATATAACAACCCACTTGCCTTTTCAAGGGTCACCGTTTCATAAATGATTATTTTACATGGTTATTTTTTTCGACGCTTGTGACAGATGTTTATATTTCCCGTTTTACTTTTGAAATTTTTTCGTACTTTTTTTGATAAAAACTATACGTATAGGGGCCAGTAGTGACGGTCAAATGAAGCTTCACGAACCACTGTCTTTATTTTCTGAGCTCACTAGATGGCGCTCTCTGTTCAAAGAAAAAGGTTAAAGGGATGGCGATTCAGTGTGTTTTCAACCCTTTGTTGAACAGAGAGCGCCATCTAGTGAGCCCGGAAAATAAAGACAGTGGTTCGTGAAGCTTCATTTGACCATCACTAGGGGCCAGTAAAAATAGACCTTGGGCAAGTAGAATTTTTTTTTTTTTATCACTTGCCCGACCAGACAAGTGAAAAAAAAAACCTTAACGTTGAGTCCTGATCTTGGTAGAAGTGTGTTGCGTGTTTACCGGCTTACTGACAACTGATGAGACTTACTCTTTTGGTATTGACGAGGCACTAAATGGCCTTTTGGACAATTTAGAAATCTGGTTTTAAACCTGCAAACTTCTACTTGTACGTGCTTTACATGGTTGTACTTTCTTTTGCATCCTTATTATCCTAATTTACTCATCATATCATTTCTCCGATTCAGAAAGGTTTAGTGTCTTCCTATCTTCCTTATGACGGTGTCGCTTCTTTTCTGTCGTTATGTTGTTGTTTTTTTTGTCTTCGTAATGATGTCAGATCATTAAGGCCCTCAATGATCTGTCGAGTATAATAAAGGTTATATGAATGGAAAAAATATGCTGATTTTACAGTAACTTACTGGCATTCTGATGCCAGTAAGTTACTGTAAATGTGTCCCCATTATCACCTACAGTAATGTCTGTATCTACGTCAACAAGCAATAAAAGTTTACGTTACACTGTTTGATCTTCAGTTCAGTAGAGGAGGAGAGTTGGTACTGTTTAGTTTGAACAATGCATCTGTATGTTCCCGCGTCACTTTCTCCAAATTGGGAGATTTTCCACGCTAGTTTCCCTTTGCTTAGTTCCCAGCTGCTGTCAGGAGATACTCTGCCATGGAATCGTTTTGCCTGATCTTCTACAGAAAAACCTCCACTTTTGTAAACCAGGACATGGTCGGAATTCTGTTTGCATTCAAAAACAAAGCCTTTCGACTTTGTCACATCGGATGGAGGCTCGAAGTAGAAGTCCAAAGTGACGTCGTCTCCGACCGCTGCATCCAGGCTCTCCGAGCAAATTAATTTAACATTTTCTGTAACGAGAAACAACGTGAAACCTTCAGAATAGAAAACTGAGGTGGGTGGACTTTGGGCTTTTTTCACTTTGTAAACCTATGGCTTGCACAAAAAAAGATATATAACACAATAAAGGAAAGAGGAAAAAGCCAAAAAACATAATATGCCCACTTTAATTAATGTGGTTCAATGTCACTATGAGAGTCGACAAAAAGTCACACTGTCTCCTTTTTTCAGTAGTGAAATATTATAACAAAAAAAAAACTAAAACGGAAATGATTCATGCTCATTTTTATTTATTTTGCATTAGTTTTTTTAACCTGGCCTCATAGTTCCAGTTTTATTTTTTTTATTTTGGGGCATTTTGGCCTTTAATCGATAAGACAGCTGTAGACAGGAAAGGGCTACGGCAGAGAGAGGGGCAAGACATGGAGCAAAGGGCCGCAGTTCGGAATCGAACCCTGTGCCGCTGGTAAGGACTAAGCCTTGGTACATGCATGGGGCACACGTTCTACCAGGTGAGCTACTAGGGCGCCCCTAAGGTTTTAGTTTTTATTTAGTTTGAGTTTATTAAAAATGTTTTTGTCTTGGTTGACTAGAACAACTCTGCTACACACCCAGCAACATCAGCTTTATTCGGGGAACATCTGATGATCTTTAACACCTGACTGCTTCAAGATTCAACCGTTTCTTGCAGCAATGAAGGGAGGAGTTACATTGACACTATAAGGGGGGAAAACAGCATTTTTTTTAACTTACCGTGTTAAAAATGCATTCCCATTATTTGTATGCATATGTGCATGTACATTTCCACAGTAGTCTCGCTGCGGCCTCTGTGAGATGACTTAACAACCAACCCAGATACAGATCTCTTTGTTCACTCCAAATGAGATAAAAACACTAATTCAGAGCTTAAATTACAAAAAAAAAAAAAAAAAATGAAATATTAGGCTACAGAAAGAATCAAAGAGTAGACTAAAGTGTTGTATCAGTCTGATGAGTCTGTATTTCCTCCATGATTGGCCTACAATCACTTCAGCCGGGCTACTTCATGATAGGTTTATACTTGCGTATTCACCACAAACTGTGCTTTCCTGTCTTATCTTCGTAGGCCTACTTGTGTATAGGTATCTCCTCTTATCTACATCATGGATCATGGACGCAAATTAACCACGATCCTAAAATCCCAAAAAAGAAGCTATAGCCCAAGTTAGTAATGATGTAACGTTACCTGTGGTGGCTGCCATGATGATCAGAACAATAATGAAAATAAATCCGAACCACTGGATAGTTCTCCAATTCATCGCTGTGTCAAAGAGTCGTTCATATGTATTTTAAGATATCGCAATAGTGTTTGCAATATGTCGTCTGAGCTAACAAAGATAGCTGCGTCATTCTAAAGGTTTTACTTTCGTTCTGACCAGGAAAAAAAAAAAAAAAACCAGGAGGGTTAAAAGTTCATTTTAATCGTCTGATTTAGAGCCGTTCAGTCATAATCCCAGAGATGGTAGCATCGCACCATTGGCTCCTCAGCCAAGCGCATACACCAAATGTGACAGCTATAGTGTGCGGGTGCGCGGGTGCGGGCGTGCCAAAAACAAAAAGAAGCTTTAAAACACTAAGGGTAAAAGAAACACGATAACTTTACTAACCAGGAGGTTGTTTAACAACTCCCGCACAGTCCCTCCGTCTCTTTATAAATGATGTCTCTCTCTTTCTCCTTGAAATGATGCTGCCTTCGCCGGGGCGCCAGGAAGTGCGCTGGGCTCAGTGCCCAGAATCTGCCTTTTGGGGAAGAGGGGGTGTTGAGCATCGACTACTTCATTTCCTGTACACTTTGATGCACCAATTTACGGTGGAAATACCTTTATTTTAGCCTATGCGAAGAAGAAAAACACAGATGACAATTCAAAATATATCAGAAATATAATGGGAAGTATGTTGTTGCGCGTCATTGGGCATTTTTAAGTGGGTATATGGAAATCCTGTGGCTTTCTTAGTGGGTATACTGCGCAAACCGCTGGCTGGGATGTAAAGAGAATCTTCTTGTTGTTGACAAAATGCATTAGCCTAATATTCAAATAAAATAAAAAGATTTTACAAAATATTCCCCCCAGTAAGTCCATATGCTTTTATCCTAAAAGTTAGTTTTGCCATCTCCAATGCATTCCCTATCAGGTATTAGACATCGAGAGGCCAGATCTCACTCATTTACACACCCAGGCGGGCCTGAATGACCTGCAGCTCTATCTAATCATTATTTTTGGCTCGTTCGTTCCACGTTAGTATGAAACTGTTGGTTAGTGTACAGCATGTGGCAGCAAAGTAACACCGTCAGAAAACTGCCAGCATCTGCTAATTCTTGAGAATGCGTACCTCAGATAATTAGTGTTCAGTGTTTAGGCTTTAGTGTTTAGTAGTGCTCAAATGATTAGTATTTTCCCCTCCAGTCAGTCAACTCTACAGTGTGTAAGAAGCGGACAGGGGATGCAGAGCTACAGGGAGACACTGAGAAATATATTTTATATCTATGAGATGTTCTATTGGACAGATGAGATTTAATCTGGTTAAGAGGACCTGAGAACAACAACTTGGATCCCTTAGGTGGTTTATTAAATCATGGTCAACACACACGAATACTAAAAAAAAGTGCTCATAATCGATGCCCTCCCTCTATTTTAGTCAAGAATATATATTAAAAAAAAACCATTCACATATAAAACATTTCACATTGTTAAAAGTTCTGGATGAAAAGTTTGCACTTTCAATTATTTTATGAAAAACATGCCCAACAGTTCTGCTTTTTCATGTTCCGTCAGGTTTGATATCGTACAAAAGATTATGCACAACAATTTGTATGTTATCCTAAGAAATGATGTCGACCGCCAGCCGGTCACATGACAGTTGAGTTCATCTGACTTCAGAGTTCATTTTAGCCGACAAAAGGTGACTTTGGGCCGGGTACAGAGCACCGTGAGTGGACGGTCGTTTAAGAGGACATTACAATTAAGTTCAGCCGACAAAAAGTGACTGTCCTGCGGCGACGATAGTTAAGGCACCAAAACGACTAGTTAAGATTAGAAAAAAAAGATTGTGGTTTGGGTTAAAACACCGGTCCCTTTAAGTAGTGTGGTAAATTAAGTTGAAGCGCTGCGTTGCCGATGTGTGGAGAAGGAACTTCGTTGACACTGTTCTTGATTATAAAAAGGTTTATTACATCAAAGATTCCAGCATCAATTTACAAGCTTCTGCAGGAGCTCGGAGAGACGACCAACCCAATCTTCAAATATTGTCGCTCTGAGGTTCTGCTGGTCAAACCTGAATACATGTACCCTAAGCTGTGTGTAACATGAGATGTTGTGATGGGGGTAGGTGAATCCAGGTCCTGGGGGGCAATAAATCAGTAACCCCATTTGCCCTCACAGAGCCATTTCCTCTAACCATATACCTCAGCCAAATGGAACCATGTTTATTATATTGACTCAGACTTTAAGTCAATCAGATACTAGTGTTATAACAAATACTTAAGTCAATCAGATACTTCAGTAGTACTTGTGTAGTAGTAGTGTTGTGTGTGGACATTGGACTGGAAGCTGTGGAATTAATTACTGTTGTATCGGTGTCATGTAATTCCGTGTGGGACGGGCCACTTAGTAGCATGACACGTAACTAAAAAATATCAAAAAAAATCAAATCATCAGTACTCCTGGGACATGAACACCCATTCAAGTCTTGTGTTTTCTCCTTTACTTCTTCCTGAACACGAACCCCAATCCCCGGCTCGAAAGCCCTGCGTTTTAGGACCTGAGTGCTCATACAACAGCAGTCGTTGTGGTGCGGACAGTTATAAATACATGGAATACATAACAATTGCAGCGCTTTAGTTTCCGTAGCTATTTGTATGAATGGTTCATGAGAGCATCCTGCCCTGTGACAGTGAGCTGATTTAAATCAAGTTTCTCATCACAGTCTCTAGGCGGGCTACTGTATGACTACAGTGCCATCATGAGGTCAGCTGCTATCGCTTGCATCCAGCATAGAGTGAATACAAAACTCTTAAAGGCCCTGAACACCCATGCGGGTGTTTTCAGATAATGTGGCTGATTGGGCTTCTGTAAGTGATGTTTTTAGATCTCGTCTGCTCGTTTTTAATCTTTCACAGTCAGTCTTTTTGTAGGTGTTTTTAAATGCATTTATAAAATAAAGGATTAACCTTACGACGATGGAGGACCTCATTGTTTGCACCAGCAAGCGTTGGAATGGTTTCAAATTCCCTCCAGTGGCATTTTTTGTGGTCAGATTGCCACTACACTCTGACATAGACCTAACTGTATTGTACTGTGTTTGATTGTATTATTTCAATAGAATATACTTGTTTTTTTGTTTTTTATTGGAGGTAGTTATACTCAAGTACTAGTTTCACTGGTGCTTTGCATGTTGTCAGAAGTGTTGCTTTTGTTGTTTCTTCGCCTTTTGCGTCCTCTTCGGTATCGTATTCCAGTCGTACCTATACGACACAAAACAGATTATTAGTCAGTGCCTTCCAAAATGACTCGTGAGCATTTTCGTTCCGACCACTCTGGTAAACATATGGTTAAGTTTAGATGAGTAAAAACAACTTAGTTAAAGCTCTGTGGCATGATTGTATGGCAGCCTTTAACACAATCTCCTGCATCACATATTAAAAAGAAGAATCATCTTTTTAAAAAAGAGACACTAAAAAGGCTACGTTCAGACTTCAGGCAAAAGTGGCCCAAATCAGATTTTTTTTTTTTATTGAGGTCAAGTTAACAGGTCAGTGACCAGGTCAGACTTCTTCAGAAGTAGTGTGAACACTCAAATCTAGCCCAGATCAGATTTAGACCACTTCCATATGTGGTCCTGAATCAGACTCAGGTCTGATTTATTTCAATGCGGCCGCAGTGTGAACAACCAAGGCGGATTTGATGCGACTTTTACGTCAATCTACATCGACATTTGTCACAGTTATGCGCCGGCGTGAGTTAACCCTAGACACATACTTCTTATATACTGTCTATGGACACAGACGGTAACATTTAAAAACTTGACTAGGCCTACAAAATGGAGAACAGTGAGAGGAGGCAGAGCAACGTGATTTTTTTTTCACAGATTATGTGATTCCCGTAGTGCTGTCAGGATATAGTGACAGTTTGAGCAAATGTATTTGTTTTGTGGAAGTCATAACTGTAGCTTTAATTATCACAGTTACTTCAGTTTCTTCAAGGTAACTTGTGAATTGTGTAAAAGTATGTAATCTCACTCTTTTCTTTTAAAATGTGTTAAAAATAAACATTTTTGAGGAACTGTATGAATTAGGAAGGAATGGCACAGGAGTTGTATCTGCATGTTCATTATAGCGTACAGGACTTTTTTTCTTACCATTATCTGTTTTTGGCTCTGGCTCTGTGGAAGAAGTGAAAAAAACACAGCATGCTTTAATGTTTGCTTACGATAAAAGAAATGAACAAAAACTGATCTTCAATAAGAAGGTGTGCATTCATAACAAAAACTATTCATTTTAATACGGGTCTGTTTTCGACCCACTTATCAAGTGTTAAAAGGATAGGGTCACAATGTTTGTCTGAAAAACAATAGTGAAGGAAAACCTGTTACACTGTACATATGGCCTCTGAACTGCTGTTTTGAGACAGGCTTCAAAATTGTGAACCTGTTCTTTTAAACGGGGAAACTGAAGAGAGAAATTTGAGACTTACTGTTGTTTCCACATGGCTTCCATTTGACACAGACAATGACAGCAGCAATCACAAATACACCAACAAATATAGCTCCTATATATATGCCAATAACTGGTACCGGGTTTTCTGAAAGAATAGAGGAAAGATGTCAAGATTTGTTTTTTCACTTTGGATCCAACATAATATCCATCCATCCATTTTTTCACACCGACTTCGCCTGCTGAGGGTCACAACTCAGTGCACAGCGGTATTACCGCTTTACAATATTCTCCTAAAATATCAGAACAATCAGCTCTCTGAGAATTGCAGGTCCCTAAGTTCCCTGCTGATGCTGTGAAAAGGAATAATGTTCCTTAATGGATCCGAAATCAGCACTTCAATATAGGTCGACTATTCGCGTCTTTGCATTGACTTTGTATGGAATTGCGCCGCGTAATTCCCAGGAATTTACATCCTGGTACAAAACACACAGGCACAGTCCGGGACCCCCTAGTGGGTCCTCAGATTCTCTGCAGGGGGGGGCCCTCCAAATTCTTGTTAATTGTTTTAAGTTCTTTCAAAAATTAAAATGTCCTAACATGAATCCAACATATTATTAGCAAATATAAATCCCTCACAGATGATAGGCTTACTGGCCTATAGGTAAGGTAGTCACTAAGGTAGCTATCCACAGATACAGTTCATCCTAAGGATTCACTGTGCCACATTATGTTTAACATTAAAAGATAATTTATAAAATCATGCCAACAATTATTATTTTAATAGCTTAGTATTTTGTGTGTAAAGGCTTTAGGCTGCCCTACACGTTATTATAGGCCCAGTTTAATATGCAACTTCATTTTATACAGTATATGTAGTAGGGGGTACCTGTTCCGTCTGTCTTTCAGTTAAGGGGTCCTTGGTTTAAAAAAAAGTTGAAGACCCCTGTTATAGGGTACAGTAAACTCAGCCCTTACCGTCACTTATGTTTGGATCTGGCTTTGGCTCTGACTCTGTGTCTGTGGAAAAAAACAAATTGTAATGTTGTGTAAATTGTGTTTAAGAGCTAACATGTTACAATTGTATAGCCTAATTTCTCTTATGTCATTTTTAATATGTATTAGGTTCGATGTAGCCTACTCACCAACAATGAGGGTAACGCTGTATTTTCTGACTTCATTTGAGCCGGATAAATTTTTAAAACGAACATGGCAGGTGTAATTTCCTGAATCCAGATTAGTTACGTTGGTCAGTTTTAGTGAAATGTTTCCTTGACCATTTCATCCCGGAGAGAGATGTCCTATTTCTGAAGTTCTTGTCCTGTGTATCTAGATTGTCAGCCTTATTTCGATATAAGTGAACGTGTTTCCCATCCTGTTTCCACTCCACCATCAGAGTGTTCTCATTGAATGGGGGCTTCAGGTGGCACGGCAGAATGGCGTCATGTCCGCTACGTCTTTCACTGATTGATGGAAGTCAATCCCAACAGACAGTCCTATCTTATTTTGAAAAGTCTTTAATTTGTACACAGTACCCACGTTTCCATCTAAATGTACTGCAAATGTTATCCATGAAATCAGGAAAAAGAAAATTGAATTATTATCCATTAATGTTATGCAGGGACTTTGAAGCATCAAAATCAAGGAACTGAATACCGCATTTGAAAATGACACCCATGAACTAAAATGAAAAATGTGCTCATTTCTGGTCCTTGAGGACGAAATTGACCTTGAGCGCATAAGCCATAGCATAGGCCGACTGCACTCCCTGTTACTGTTTTTTCCCACTGGCCCCCCACCCAAGCATTGCTGCTCATCCCAAAGACTTTACTTTGGATGACATAATGCACAAGAAAAAAAATCACTTTTCTAGACTCTGGGGAGTTGAATTGCTGTAATATTTTAACAGTTTATGAAGTGGTTGTATTGTTGTGGTTTTCATTTCTGCTTTTATTTTGGAGCACTTGATACTCTTGTCTCTGATGGGGGGTATTGTGAAATACCACATCTGTGTGCTCATGACCTTGTAAATACCTGCTCCCCAAGAACGCAAGTCTGTTATTTACAGTCTATTTTTTGTCTGCTTATTTAAAGAAATTAGTTTTTTATCAGGTTAATATCCTAGTGAATGTCCCTTATATTTATTCCAATATAAGAAATTAAAATTAAAAAGTGAATGAAATAAATGTCTAAGAAATAAAAGTCCCCCCTTATTAAACCCTATTTAAATATTTACGTCTTGTTTATTTATTACAGCATGTATTTCATAGTCATAGGCTATTTAATATTATATTATGTTTATATATGTATTTATTTATTTATGCATTTATTTATTTAATATTGAACAAAATGGCATTCCGTAGAAAAACTGCTACTTTAATTAGTTATGTATGTAAGTCAAACCATTGTATCTATGCAATGAACGTTAAAAGGCAACATATAATCTTGATATCAGAAGAATTACTTCGCCTTACTACTTGAAAATCATTTTTTGATCACACTGTTGTGTCATTTTAACGTTAGTCAGTAATAAATGGTCCGAACCCGACCGGTCGAATGATATAGTGTCTGACTCCTGAATGAGGCACACAAACAGCTGATTACGTTTTTTTCTTCTTATTTTTAAAGAATGAATGAAATGTACCTACCGGGCAACGCTGTACACAGCGAGATACCACAGCCAAGCCTGACGCATTAAGTCCATCGTGGTCGCTAGATACAGAGACCGAGATGATTTCACTCTTTATGAAAGATTAAAAATATAAAATAAAGATCTAGTCCTATTTATCAGTGGATTATCAGACGCTACTTCGCTCGACGGCGATCTTGCAAATAACTTATTAACTATACTTTCACTTTTGTTATTAAGGAAGGAGGGAATTTCAGACGCAAGCAGATCACGTTCAGGACTCTCATTCATGTAGTTGTATTGTTATTATGTTGTAGTATCTGATGCTATTTGATACAGACTATACTGACTCCAAATTAAAACTGTGATGACTGGTTTGGTCCATTGATCCATTTCCTATGCGATAATTTTTCCTTTTGTTTTATATATTCTACACAGAACCATTCAAACAATAATATATGTTCCTGGGGAGATGGATCCGTGCCTGATCACTTTTTGGTATGACACCTGTTCACGGGGCTGATACATTAATTCTTTTTACGTTCGTGAACATTGTGAGATTTGTGAGATAGGGCATTTGTACCTAAGACGATTGGGGCCACGTTAATTTTTTTAGTTCTGACTTAAATCTCAGTATCGATCAAACAATTGTTCTGTCTTCCTTGATGCATGTGAGTGCCTCCCTTTATAACTGTTGGCCCTCTCTATTTCAGCCCTACCCTCGCGTTCACGCTCCCGTTGATTACCCGGGCCGGGCTTCAATGACCAAGCAATGCTTATACAGTGGTTACCACTGATAACACCGCCCTGACCCGCGACGACGGGATGCCAGTGCAACGCTGACACTGGGTCCTCAGGGGGGTGTGAGCTAACCCCCCAATATGCCTGATTCAGACATCCTGCGTCAGCCGTCTGACGCTCGGCAAAAACGCGCAGGTCCATTCCATTCTTTTTGAATGGGGGTAGTGCGATTAAGGCTGCAGTAGTCCACATCCACGACCTTCCACTTCCGGGGATTGCTCCGTTGCCACTGGAAATTCCGCCGGATAGTCCTTCTTTCGTTTTTTTGGTCTGAATGCCCTGTTACCCCCATTACTTTAGGTCTGTCAGCACTGTAGCCGTTGTTAGCTCCATTAGCCGTCATAATTTTGGCTCAGCCACATCCACGTTTGCATGTTACGTCAAAGGTGAGACGTAAGAGGTGCAGGCAATCCAGGCCCAGACTCTTGATTGTTGTACAGCACCTTTAATTAACACCTCCGCGCAGGACTGGTGCGTGCATTTCTGCCGCTCTAAAGCCCCCTGACACA
This sequence comes from Sander vitreus, assembly GCF_031162955.1. Lineage (NCBI taxonomy): Eukaryota > Metazoa > Chordata > Actinopteri > Perciformes > Percidae > Sander > Sander vitreus. Next base: position 12,155 of record NW_027595573.1, on the reverse strand, counting down.
CCAACCCGGACGGCTGACCGTCGGCAGAAAAGGCGGTCGGACTGATCAGTCGGCTCCCGAGTTCCAAAAGTGCCTCAGAACACACCGAAGAGACACCGACTTGGCGTTCATTCTATGCGTGCGTGAGGCGTAATACAAAAAAATGACAACCAGAAATGACGAACACGTCACGTGGGTCTGGCTTCTCCAGCTGACCGATAATGGCGGCTTGTTCGAAATGCGATCTCGTATTTTACAATTTGGTTCACCGAAGCGTGTTTCTGAAAACCTTTTAAGCGAGAAATAGTCTTCATTTCTGATCGACAAAGGTCAGTTTAAAAGATTTTCATCAGATTTTTTTTCATCCCGCTCGCCATTTCCAGGTTAGCGCTCCACCAATCGGATTGGTCATTGAGTCCGACTGCTCGCCCACCGACTCCAGCAAGTCAGGTCGGCCAAAATGAAGGCCGACGGCTCCTCCGACAGACGACGGCACGAACACACGGAACAGACTCGAGTCACCGACCTCGCCAGACTGTCCGACGGCCGATCATCGGGTTGGTGTGTCAGGGCCTTAAGCGTAAACACAATGTGCTGCCCTCTATTTGCAATGTAGGCTAATATACACCGACAATAACACGGTGACCTATAAAAGCAAAAAACAGCAACAACACACATCACACAAATAGAAAAGTGCAAGCCACAAAGTGTCAACAATTATTAAAGTAGGCCAACGTGTATATGCGTATATGTGAATACCACAACGGCACCAACAGGTTTGCAGCATAATAAGTCCAAAAGGTTCTAGACCCCTTTACAGCAGAGTCATGACAGCACAGCTATTTTCGAAATAATTACATTTCTTACATATCTTTATACAAACAAAACCTTGTGCGTAAAACACACACACACACACACACACACACACACACACACATAGGCATACATACAGGTGTGCAGCAAGGTAACATCAGCAGGTTCAGAACTTAAAAACTAAAGGAAAAAAAGCTTATCTGACGCTGATTGGTGATTTTGATTGACAGACACACATTCCTCACCAATGCCTGCCTTGCCAAAGTGCCGCTTTAGGCCGTTGCCTAGTCTGCCTATACGCACATGCCGGCGCTGCCTCTGCTCAAAGAAAACTGAACATAATGCATCTTAAAAGTACACTTTGTTGCATCGGACTGCATTAGATTGTACAGGCGTACCTAATAAAGTGGACACTGAGTGTATTTCCATTTTCTTGTCGCAGTTTGTCTGCACTGTTGTTTTGGTAATTTCACTTCAGCAAAAGATCTGAATACTTCCTCTGACACCAATTACCACAAGAATCAAGTGACACAGTCACTTTCCAAGTAATTCTGTATTCATTTCGGTTGGACGGCTACAAAACCCACCAACAAAATGTCCCTGCTGGTGATCAATAAAGGTGTGTTTGATCTTAATTTAATTGAGTACATGCTGACACCTGGGTCTTTAAGCTTAGAGCTCAGGCACGTTTGCAAACTGTGTGAATTTCAAAGTTTCAGGTGATTGTTTTGTTTGATGTGCTGTTTCTCAGCCATGGCCAACATCATTTCCTGTACTTGGTAAGGATGTGGTCGATTGCTCTAAAAAAGGAAGACTCACAACACGAACAAAGGATGGAGATCGCATCACTCTGCCTCATGCTCTGTAAGTCATTACACTTTTTCAAAAGAAATTGTTTCTCCGCTCATCTCCCAACTGACTTTCATTAACTTATCCTCTTCCTAAAATCCGAGCCTGCTCATAAATAAACCCAGAACTATGTATGTGTTGTTGTAGTTAATGAAACAGAGCCCCAAAGCGGTTCCTGCTCACCCACGTATTGTTAGCAGAACTCAAAGGTGTGCACAACCTTCAAGTATCTGAAGATGCTAAATGTGTGCTGCTAAAAAGCTCGGCACTCATTTCAGAGATAGTGAGGGAAGCTGTCATTGTGTTATCTGAAGTAAGTCTTTCAACAAATGATTCTTTTTCTGAGATGCAGAGGGCAGAACAACATTAAAACAAGCCGGCAGACAGAGTAACATTATTATAACAATCCCTGCAGCGCATTCTCATGAACGGGTTCGTATTGATATTTTACGAAAAATGTATGCAACAATTTGTATAATACGAAATGAAGGCGACCGCCGGCTGGTCAGTTTAGCGGCTGTTACAGTTGAGTTTAGCCGACTAAAAGGTGACAACAGTTAAAATGAGACACCCAAACGTCTAGTTAAGATTAGAAAAAAGATTGTGGTTTGGTTTGAAACACCGGTCCCCTTAAGTAGTCCCGACACAAACACCTGTTTCCTGGGTGAAGATCTTGTGTTTTCTCCTTTACTTCTTCCGGGACATAAACTCTACTCCTCCGTTTGAACGCCCTGTGTTTTAGGAGCCAAACATCCCACAAACACTGACCAATCAGAGCAGACTGGAGGCGCCTGGGTAGCTCACCTGGTAGAGCGTGCGCCCCCATGTACTGAGGCTCAGTCCGACCTGCGGCCCTTTGCTGCATGTCATTCCCCCTCTCTCTCCCCTTCCCTGTCCTAAGCTGTCCTGTCAATAAAGGCCTAAAAAAATGGCCAAAGAAATCTGACCCTACTTGGCTTTTTCCGGGTTGGGGTCTTAAAAAGACAGGCGCTAAAACGGTGCGTTTCAGACAGAGGATGAACACGGGAATATTCAGACAGACAGTATGAGAAAAATAAAGTGTTATTTGAACATTAAAGCATGTAAACATGTTCTAATAGAAACCCAAAATACAAGTATAAACCTGAAAAGGAGCACGATATGGGACCTTTAATACTTTTGATCAGCCATATACACAAAAAATTGTTTAAACCGTTCATAATCATTTCTTGTGTCACCCCACCAGCCGCCTCATTGATCATCACTCCCGACAGATCTCAGTTCTTCAAGTATGAAGAAATTTCTCTGACGTGCGTTGCCAACTCCAGCGGCTGGACGGTGAAAAGAAACACCTCCGCTAGGACTTCTCAGGCATGTACGGTTGGCTGGGGGCTCCCAGGAGAGTCGTCCTGCACCGTTGAGTCTGCCTTCCCATCCGACACCAGAGTGTACTGGTGTGAGTCTCTGCAGGGAGAGTGCAGCAACACCATCGGCATCAACGTGACAGGTCATATACCAAATATGCATGGTTTTTTATTAAATTAACCCTCCCGTCAAACATGCATCTTGTTGTCCTCCAGGGTCAAAATTGATAATTAACACTTTTGTGATAATTTTTTCCGAAGTTTTCGGCATTTTTTGCGGACGTTTGTTTATTTTTTTACGCAGTTTTTCAAAATCTGTTACTTTTTTCAAAGTTTTCAAAACTTTTTTCAACGTTTTTGTAATTTTTTCCAATTTTTGTTGATGTTTTTACCATTTATGCATTTTTTCGACACTGTCGTTTGTTGAAAACGAGTCAAATTTGACCCGAGGAAAACAGGAGGGTTAAAAACGCTTTGCAAACTCTACAAGTCATGAACAAAATGCAGCAGGTATAGAAAAGTATTCTTCTGCATTTCAGACGGTGTTGTGATCCTGGAGAGTCCTGCAGTTCCTGTGACGGAGGGAGACAAAGTGACGCTCCGCTGCTCCTACAGAGAGAAAGACAAACAGGAATCAACATCCGACTTCTCCGCTGCGTTCTTCAAAAACGACGTGTTCATCGGCTCCGAGCCTGCAGGAGAGATGATCCTCCCAGCGGTGTCCAAAACTGACGAAGGCTTCTACAAGTGTGAACACCCAACGGAGGGAGAGTCCCCGCAGAGCTGGCTGGCTGTGAGAGGTGAGAAAGCTCCAATCATCTCGGTGGAAGATTAAAACCCCAAAAACCAGGGCTGTAGCCACCAATAATCAGCGCTGGAAGAAGTCTTCAGATCCTTTACTTCAGTAAAAGTACTAATACCCCACTTAAAAAATACTCTGTTACAAGTAAAAGTGCTGCATTGAAAATGTTACAAGTGGGTAAGTATCATCAGGAAAATGTAGTTAAAGTATTATAAGTAAATAAAAATCCTCCCATTGTAGAAAGTGTAAAGGATCCAAACAGTTGTGTGTTTAATGGTCTAATCATGTCAGCTGGACTTGTTATATTGTTGGCTAGTTTCAATTATAATAAAACATCAGATTTTATAAACTACATGTGTTTTGCGTGCAGGAATCTTAATGTGTAAAGTAACTAGTAACTAAAGCTGTAACAGACGAATGTAGTGGAGTAAAAAGTACAATATTTGTCTCTGAAATGTAGCGGAGTAGAAGTAGAAAGTGGCTCAGAGTACCTCAAATTTGTTCTTAAGTGCAGTACTTGAGTAAATGTACTTAGTAACATTCCACCACTGCCAATGACGCCACTGATATCATGTCTACAGTGTTTCTTTATGGAAAACTCGCGGTGGCACGAATGAGGCGAATTCGCACCGCGTAACGCGACTTTGCGTCTTTGCATTGACTTTGTATGGAATCGCGCCGCCGATACAGAATATTTAAACAGTAAAGAGGCGATTTCATCTGATGAAAAATAGCTCAATAAAATGTTTTCAAAATTAGCCTATTTTCATTTCCTGACAAGCTACGGTTATGGACAAACAAGGTTTTCGCCCGACAGTGACGATATATGTGATATATTTCCTCCCAGCTCAGCCTGCAAGTGCTTCTCCTCCTCCTCCTCCTCCTCCTCCTCCTCGTCTTCCTCTGATGATGCCTCTGCTGCTCTGCTCCATCCTGCTCTACCTCTTCTACACAGCCATCCTCATACTGGGTGTCTTCAAGTACCGGAAGTGGGCTCGAGGTAAGAACTTCTCTGAAAAGTATACTATGCTGATGACTTAGTCCTGTCTCTGTGTATTGCAGGACGTCAACTTATGGCGTTTTTCCATTACATGGTACCCGCTCCACTCGCCTTGACTCTACTCTAATGGTTTTCCATTATGAAAAAAGTCCCTGGTACCTGCCAACAGGTACTTTTTTTAGTATCACCTCCGTCGAGGTTCCAAGCGAGCTGAGGCGATACCAAAAGGTGACGTGAAAACCTGCAGACTACTGATTGGTCGGAGAGAATCTTCACTAATCACTGCGTCATCATTGCTAGCAACAGACGGGGGTGTCCTGAACAAACCCGCCGTTTTTAAATAGGCACCGCGGTCGAGTTGAGTCGAGCCGAGCAGAGCTGGTACTAGCAGTCGGTAAGCAAATAATTTCAAAATAAAAGTCTGCCTAATAATTTGTTACTGTATGTATCTGTACTTTATTTATATTTCTGGAAACTTTTACTTTTACTCCACCACATATCCTAAATAGAATGTATATTGTGCTCCACTACATATCCCCTAAGCATCGTTACAAGTTACTTGCAAGAAATGTTTTCATACGTTGGAGTGAAAGATTCTTTCTCACAACAAAATGAAAAATCTGTCTCTGTTTTTCTCTTTATAGATTTCAGATTTTGAATTTTATGTTTAAGAAGGTGTGCAAAACCTGAATATTTTGCTTTACTAAAAGGAAGCCACAATTAACTTCATAATCAAAGTGGTTTTTTTTATTTTTACTTCTAATAGTTAACATTTAACATCATACTCACACTTTTACTTAAGTAATATTCTAAAAGAAGACTTTAACTTCTACAAAAAGTAACTTTCTGGTAAGATACTTGTACTTTTACTCAAGTATTGCTTTTTTAAGTACTTCATACAAGTCTGATATCAAATGTAACTCTAAAAAGAGTGTCGTCATGATTGCAAAAACCGAGGAGGATCAGAGGCAAGGTTTTCTAACCCTTCTAGCCGACCAAGCACTAAATGTGGTAAACAAAGTGAGATATTTGGGTCACGTCATCAGAAATGATTTATGATGATGATGATGATGATGATGTGCAGCACCAGTGGTGCAAACTGTACCGTATGGACAAACTTTTCCCTGCTCTGGTTTCTCCTGCAGCTCAAGTTTCTGATCGTCACACGCTGGAATAACGAGTTCTATTTCCTGCTCGGTAACAGACGAAAAAGAAGATGAAGTGCAAGTCCAATATCACTGGAAATACTACTATAGGCTTTATTTCTTATTATCCATCCTATGTTTATCATTGAGTATTATCTCATTTTTTTATAAGCTAATAATGTGACGCTTCCATGAAAACAAACGTTTCATATCAAACTGTTGATAAGCATGACGTTCTGAATGTTACTGGTTTGTTTAAATTGTCTTTCAATAAAGAGTGTTCATGGCTGATGTTTTAACGGACAGGAAGGGCAGAGAAGCTGGCGTCCAATCAAACCAGAGTTGGAAAAAACTGGGTTGGATTTATCCCAACTTGGGTTGATGGTAAAAACCCAACATAACCCGTCAAATATGGACCCGTTATGTTGGAACAACATAAGGTTGACCCAGTATGTTTGTCATGAATGTGGGTTTTCTGTTGTAGTAGTTTCCTGTTTTATTTTGCAATCTCTCTGTTCTCCCATGTTATGTCTTGTTTTACTTCCTGTCTTCTCCTTTCCCACCTGTGTGATTACCTGTCCCCGCCCCTGTGTGTTTCACCTGTGTCTCATTGTCTCCCCTGTCTTGTGTATTTGAGTTCAGTCTTTCCTTTACTCCTGGGGAAGCTCGTCTGTTTTCCGTGTGTGCAGTCTTCCCCGTTTCCTGTGTTCCTGACTTTCTGATTCCCGTGGATTTTTGACTACTGCCTGTTTTTCGGATGTCCCTTTGCCTGTCGTGTAAACCAGGGAATTGCTTTTAGGAACGCACTTTATTAAGCTACAACATAAAACCAACAAATACAGACGTTAATAATTGGCAAGGCAACTTCTCATCTCAATACATTTTTATAAGCATTGACAGCTCAACATACACAGCTTTGAATCTTCATGTAATTTAACTGCAGACATGCTCTGTTTCCTACACAGCAATTCAGAGACTCATTCAAATATGTATAGTCAAATAGAAGTACCTTAAAGCATGGTTTAGATTTTTGGAGGATTTATGAATATATTTACCTAATAACTTTTTTTTTGTAGTTCCTCTTTGTAGTCAAAACCAGTGACGACACTCTTACAGTCTTCTTCAACATGGATCTTGGTTTTGCAGAGTATAAATTCTTCCAAGTTTGGCCAAAGCCTTGTGGAATAATAGCAGCAATAAAATAATAGATGTACCGATGTTTCAGTGTCATTATTGCAAAAAGCTACATTTGGCATCAATCTCTCTTGATAAGTGAAAGTTGGATGGATACAGTGGCACTCATAAATTTATGAACCCATGCTAAAGTTAAAAAAAGAGGAATAAAAAAATCATCTTTTGGAAATTGATCTTAATGCCTTAATTAAAAAATTTTCGACCAACCTTTAAGGACACCAATTTTCTTTGTGAATGAATAATGTATCGTAAATAAATAAATGTTCTTCCTTAAAATACAGGGGGCATAAGTAAGTACACCCCTATGTTAAATTCCCATAGAGGCAGGCAGACTTTTATTTTGAAAGGCCAGTTATTTCATGGATCCAGGATACTATACATCCTGATAAAGTTCCCTTGGCACCCACATCATCACATACCCTTCACCATACCTAGAGATTGGCATGGTTTGATTTCAGTTAGCCTAAAAGCTGGTTTGATTTGCATTGAGAGATGATTTTATGGAAAGTACCCCATGCCAATCTCTAGGTATGGTGAAGGGTATGTGATGATGGGGGGGTATGGTGAAGGGTATGTGATGATGGGGGGGTATGGTGAAGGGTATGTGATGATGGTAGGGTATGGTGAAGGGTGTGTGATGATGTGGGGGTATGGTGAAGGGTATGTGATGATGGGGGGGTATGGTGAAGCGTATGTGATGATGTGGGGGTATGGTGAAGGGTATGTGATGATGGGGGGGTATGGTGAAGGGTATGTGATGATGTGGGGGACCAAGGGAACTGTATCAGGATGCATAGTATCCTGGATCCATGAAATAACTGGCCTTTCAAAATAAAAGTCTGCCTGCCTCTATGGGAATTTAAGGTGGATTTGTGGGTGGGTTCATGGCTATTTTAACATGCGTGTGTGCGCCAAACTCACTTAATGCTCACTCGTACGGGGCTGAGGTACCCATGAATGGTGTACAATTCAGTTTAATTGAATTTGTAGGGTGAAGTCACGTTATTTGGGACACTTTTTGGTAGATTTAATAAAAAAGAAATATATTTCTGGTGTTATACCCTTTCTGTTTTAGCCACTTTCTCTTTGACTCTTAAAAAGGCAAAAAGATAAATGATCGGAAGTAAAACAGCGAGGTAGAGCAGAGTGCAGGCACTCTGTGTACGTCATTATTGCTTCTTGTCTAGTTGCTCCTTGAAAGGTCTTAAAAAAACATTTCAACTTGGAGTGTAGCACTCTGTGGCAATTTCGAGCACCAAGGGTAGCGTTTCCTGAGTTTCTCCACCGTGCTCCCCAATATTAAAACAAAGGCACAGCCAGCGCAGAGTGTTTTTACGGCAGATCAGGTGTAGTTAGCTTAACTCACCAATTACAGTATATTGGCAAATTTCTTGTATGTGAACACTAACGCTGACCTAAAATTCCTAGAGGTGTTGCTGCTGTTTATACGGTCCAACCGTAGTGAGAACTTAGATGATTGGCTACGAGTGTTTTGTGACAGTTTTTATGATGTCTAATGATGCCTATGTGTTTTTAGCTTTTTGTCTTTAGGTTGTTGTGTTGCAATTGTTAGAGCTTGTATTGCAAGACAAATTTCTGTGTCTACGGACAATAAAATGCTACCTATTTAGTTTTAGCAGGGCAGTGCAAAAATATTGACCTGAGCTTGTTTTACTGGAATGTAAAAAAAAAAAAAACTTTCGGCAGGTAAAGAGCACCTACAGACTGGCCAAAGACATAACGACTAAAGACGTCCCTGCTTCAGAGGGTTTTTTCCAGGAGGGTTCTGGTCCCCGATCCCGCTCAGCGGAATCCCTTCCTCTCCCTCGTTTTGGTCGTTTGGTTCTTCTGCGAGAAGAGAAGGTGAGAGAAGTTTACAAGGCAAATAATGAAACCCAAAAATAAAAATGCATTGTCAATCACACATTAGTCTTCTTTAAGGTTAAAATAACTGTTCTAGTTCTGGGGTCAGAGACCAGTTTGCAGTAAATACATTTTTTTTTTTATTGTTTTTTTCGTCTTGAATTTGGAGAGATTTCAGTCCCTTGGCTACCTCATTTAACCAAGGGACACAATCTTCTGTCTCATTTTGTATATTTTACTGACATGTGAAGTGAGAGCAATTAGTGAACAGTGTGAGCTAACAGCCCTTTGTGTTGACGAATCAACCGTGTTCATTGTTTTTGTGTAGATCCAAGTTCTCTCACTGTTAGACTTCGTAGAGACTCGCAAGAAATACTCTACACAGAGAGACGGAACTCACGTAATAGGAGCCAAAAAATACATAACAAGATTTGTGCTCAGTGTCAGTAATGTTGTAGTTTTTGATTTATGAAATTGGTATCGAAAAAAAGTATAGTTTAGGAAACGGTAGCAAAGTCATGGTATTGGTATCGGTACTGGTACCGGTGCTGAACATTTTTGAACGATACCCAGCCCTAGTCATGAATCTCTTTTTTTTTTGCTTCCAGCTCAGATGATGAGACTATCTGCCCCCGTGCCCTCCACACCCTCCAACAATACATCCTAATAATCATCTGGCTTACCTTGGACTACAGTTCTTCCCTCGACCGCCTGCACTGGCCCGTTGTGAGCCACCGGAGCATCTGGGTCGTTCTGCCTAACACCTTCAAAACGTCGAAGACAGGGAAGGCGTGAAAAAGATAAGAGGGAGGGACACCTTCCATCAAAACCTCCAGCTGAAAGAGGAAGAAGATGCAATAATGCACACTTTCCAGGTAGAAAAGGTCTAGACCACACTCTATAATTTACAGAGCGAACGATTGCATTTTAAGGTTAGGTAATAGTAGATAGTTACATCAAGGTTTGGTATGTGACGGGACACAAACTATCTATATCTCCATCCCCCCCCCAAAATTCCAAAGATGTTACCTAATGTCCAGCATCTCAGCACTGGTGCAGGATGTTTATAAGTTTACTGGCCACACCCGTCAGTGATGTAGGTTTGGGTCAGTCAAACAACTTCTCAACTTAGTTCTGAGTGTCTCTTTAATTGGTTAAGCATCAGTAATAAAAAGCTGAAAAATATATTACTTACAGGTCACCCCAGCGATGATGACGGCGATGATGATGATGACGGCTGTGGCTATGATGACGGCTGTGGCTATGTCGGCGATGGCCCCGCCAAACCAAGTGTTGGTAGAGCCAGTGTTATTATCTGAAAGAATGTAGGAGAGATATTAAAGGGGTGATAGAATGCAAAACCAATTTTACCTTGTCATAGTTGAATAACGACAGTTCGGTGGGTAAATAGGACATACATAGAAGCTCAAAATCCCATTGACACCCCTTTACTATGCAAATCTCACATCTTGAAACTGCGGCTGAAAACGGGCGAATCTGAACAAAGCTAAAAGTTGACGTCAGCATCCCACCTCCTAGTCTTTGTCACGCCCCAACATTTGCATAGGCTACACCACTGACCTGAGGTCAGCTTAGTCTTCTGAATCTAGCTAGGTCATGCAGATCTTCAGAGGTCCGCTATTGAATTACTAAATTCACTTCTGAGACTTTTTTATGCGAGAAATCAACTGTGTAGAGGTCAAATATGCAAAGTCACCGTTTCTGGGTTACTGGACTACAAAATGCCGAGGCCCTGATGGAGCTCCAGGGCCTGCAGCTAGCCACGATCTTTACCCATAGGATTGAAGGGACAGTAGCAGCTAACGAAATCCCTAATGTTCACAAAAATGTATTAAATTGAAATCGGAGACCATTGTTAGTTTTATAAGACCTTGGGGTATATGTTATATAAGTGGCGTGACGAAATTCAAACTGTAAATATACTCTAGTTATGCCGGCAGCTGAGCTCCGTGGAGCCCCGAACCCCGGTCGTCCAGTACCCGAGAAACGGTGACTTTCACTGGGTATGGAGGTTGCCGTTTTCTCGTCAGACTGCGTGGAGCTCCTAAAGTCCGACACTTACCAAATTTGCAATTAGCCATCAATTTTCGTAAAACGGCCCATATTTGAGCTTTATATAGTTGATTTCTCGCATAAAAAAAGTCTCAGAAGTGAATCTAATAACGAAATAGCCCAATGTATACCTTTGCAGTGTCTGAAATATGAGACCTGCTGTCTCGTCTCCAATGTGTTTCTATGTGGTTCGCGCAAACCAATCAGCGCTGTTCGTACTTGACTCGATGTCAGATCATTAAGGCCCTCAATGATCTGTCGAAAGGCGCTATAGGAATGGAAAATATGCTGATTTTACAGCAACTACTGGCAGTCTGATGCCAGAGTTACTGTAAATGTGTCCCCATTATCACCTACAGTAATGTCTGTATCTACGCTCAACAAGCAATAAAAGTTTACGTTACACTGTTTGATCTTCAGTTCAGTAGAGGAGGAGAGTTGGTACTGTTTAGTTTGAACAATGCATCTGTATGTTCCCGTCACTTTCTCCAAATTGAGGAGATTTTCCACGCTAGTTTCCCTTTGCTTAGTTCCCAGCTGCTGTCAGAGATACTCTGCCACGGAATCGTTTTGCCTGATCTTCACAGAAAAACCTCCACTTTGTAAACCAGGACATGGTCGGAATTCTGTTTGCATTCAAAAACAAAGCCTTTCGACTTTGTCACATCGGATGGAGGCTCGGAGTAGTCCAAAGTGACGTTTGTCTCCGACCGCTGCATCCAGGCTCTCCGAGCAAATTAATTTAACATTTTCTGTAACGAGAAACAACTGGAAACCTTCAGAATAGAAAACTGAGGTGGGTGACTTTGGGCTTTTTTCACTTTGTAAACCTATGGCTTGCACATAAAAGATATATAACACAATAAAAGAAAGAGGAAAAAGCCAAAAACATAGTATGCCCACTTTAATTAATGTGGTTCAATGTCACTATGAGAGTCGACAAAAGTCACACTGTCTCCTTTTTTCAGTAGTGAAATATTATAACAAAAAAAACTAAAACGGAAATGATTCATGCTCATTTTTATTTATTTTGCATTAGTTTTTTTTAACCTGGCCTCATAGTTTCAGTTTTTATTTTTGGGCATTTTGGCCTT
>NW_027595572.1:0-41591 GCF_031162955.1 Sander vitreus | reverse complement strand
AGATAAACACAACCTGGAACTCTTCAAACCTGCAGATTCCTGCTTCTTTGGTTTCACTGAAGAAGTGATCAACAAGTTCCACCAAGCTGTACTTTTTCTCTTTCAGCATGTTCAGCTCTCTGAAAGTGAATGGAAATGTGAACTGGATGTCCTGGTTGGCTTTGTCTTCAGCCCAGTCCAGAGTGAACTTCTGTGTTAAGACTGTTTTCCCGATGCCAGCCACTCCCTTAGTCATCACTGTTCTGATTGGTTCCTCTCTTCCAGGTGGGCCTTTAAAGATGTCTTCTTGTCTGATTATTGTTTCTGGTCTGTTTGGTTTTCTGGACGCTGTTTCAATCTGTCTGACCTCATGTTCATCATTGACCTGTGCAGTCCCTCCCTCCATGATGTAGATCTCTGTGAACATCTGATGCAGAAGGGTTGGGTTTCCTGCTTTAGCAATCCCCTCAAACACACACTGGAACTTCTTGTTTAGGTTAGTCTTGAGTTTACGTTTACAAACTCCAGCAAAGCTTCCTGAATGAATACATAATAAAAAAGCTCATTAAGTAATTTTGTAAAGAAAACAGGAACATACTTTGACCCTTCTCTGGAGACATTAGTAAACGTCCCATTAGTCCAGTAAGTTAAATCTTTAGAGAAATCCTCTTACTGCGCTGCAGACAGTCAGCCAGCTCCTCCTGCTTCATTCTCCTCAGGAAGTGCAGTGTGATCCTCAGAAATGCCTCTCTGCTGCTCCTCTGCTCTTCATCCTCACCCTCCCTCTGACTCTCTGAGCATTCTGGATAATCTGGATTCAGAACCTTCTGGATCTTCTTCAGCTCGTTCTTCACAAAAGTGACGATGTTCTCCTCCAGCAGCTGCAACAAAATATTATATGACTGACACAATCAAACTGAAATCATTGAAGCAAACATCAGATACTTGTTGGACAGACTGACAATCCACTGGTCTGAAAAGCACAGCATGGAGATGATTGCCAACAGAATATATGTAAAAGTAGTTGTTGTACATGTACAGACCATAAATATGGAGTCCAGGTGTGTTTGATGCTGCTGGGCAGACTGACCACTGGGAACCTCTGAGCTCTCCTGGTCCACTCTGTGGAGGAATCAGAAGAATTAGCTCACATCATGTCTGTCCACACAGAGACAAACACAAGATAAAGGTCCTGTGACTTAAAGTGTTGATTACAACACAGAATCAGATGGTTTCCCCTGACATTAAAGTGTTGGTGGTGCTGCTGACCCCAAAGTGAATCGACAGAAAGAACTAAGAAGTAAGGAAGCAGAGCTTAGATGGCCTGTTTGTAGTCGGGGAGAACTGCTGACCTGGACTGAGGATACTGTTGGATGGTGGTTCCCTTTTTTTACTTCCCCTTATTGACTTCTGATCTGACATCCAACTGGCAAACCCACATTCAACATTTGGGAAGAATTTTGCATTTTGACCAATTTGGGTCAGGAGACTACGGGGTTAAAACATCTGGTCATGAACCCACTCACTGAGACTTGGCCTTAAGTGTCCAGACTCAAATGGCAGAAGTCTTCTCATGGTAAATAGTGTCCTGACATTGAACATTTGAACAGCTTATTAACGTGTGCTTGTTGCCCCGTGTGCGCTGATGCCTCATCTGTTGACATTTCCGAATGCCTTCCTACAGTTGCTTAATAAAAGTGGGCTTTCCAAACAAAAACGTAGCCTACATGTGTCATTAGTATGAGAAAAAATGAGATTTTAACTGTGTCGGACGCGGGCCGAGCTCGTACAGAATAATTCAGCCTGATCTGGACTCTATTGAGATCTACAGTTGAAGACTGGTCTCACTGGACAGCTTTCAGATGTGAGAATATAAATATATGTGAAGAAGAAAGATGCTGAAAATAAACTTAAAACTTCTCTGGAAACATAAAAGTTGAAACATGAATCAGCAATATTATAATATTATTAACAGATTACCTCTTTTCAGCAGAGGGTTGTTGACCTTTAAAGTCAATATAGCCTTGTTTTGACCAGTCGCTCTTAAAGGACACACAGCTGGGTTCAGGTCCAGGTTCAGGTTCAGGTTCAGGTCCAGGAGACTCTGGTCTCTGCTGGGTCCTGATAGAAAAACACATTTATTGAGGGTCACATGTTCTTCCTCCTCCTCCTCCTCCTCCTTCGCCTCCTCTAGTATAATGTCTCTGCTACTACATTGCACATATCTGTACATGTTGTTCATACATTGTTCATGTTACATAGCCACATTTATTCTGCTCTTATAACACTGTAATATATGTCTTGTCCTGCCTATGCTCCACCTGTAAAATAATAATAAATTTAAATTAGGGCTGTCAAAATAACGTGTTCATTTTGATTAATTAATCTGAGAAAAAATAACGCGTTAAAAAAGACCCCAGATTAACTGCTCCATGTTGAGGTCTGACCCGAGCCGTTTCTAGCCTCGTAGACTGTAAAATGAAGGTGGAGAGAAACATGCCTGGATCATTAACTGAACATTTACTTCCTGCCAACCCTGGCTACTGAAATCTGGCTCCACTGATATGTCTGCTCTTCACTCTGCTGCTCTGAAACACAAACACCGCTGCACATGATGCTAGTTAACACTATACTCGACAGCAGCTAACGTTAGCCTACCACTAGCTAGTTAACACTATACTCCACAGCTAACGTTAGCCTACCGCTAGCTAGTTAACACTATACTCTACTGCAGCTAACATTAGCCTACCGCTAGCTAGTTAACACTATACTCGACTGCAGCTAACGTTAGCCTACCGCTGAATCCACTCACTGAAACTTGGCCTTAAGTGTCCAGACTCAAATGGCAGAAGTCTTCTCATGGTAAATAGTGTCCTGACATTGAACATTTTAACAGCTTATTAACGTGTGCTTGTTGCCCCGTGTGCGCTGATGCCTCATCTGTTGACATTTCCGAATGCCTTCCTACAGTTGCTTAATAAAAGCGGGCTTTCCACACAAAAACGTAGCCTACGTGTGTCATTAGTATGAGAAAAAATGAGATTTTAACTGTGTCGGACGCGGGCCGGGCTCGTAGAGGATAATTCAGCCTGATCTGGACTCCATTGAGATCTACAGTTGAAGACTGGTCTCACTGGACAGCTTTCAGATGTGAGAATATAAATATATGTGAAGAAGAAAGATGCTGAAAATAAACTTAAAACTTCTCTGGAAACATAAAAGTTGAAACATGAATCAGCAATATTATAATATTATTAACAGATTACCTCTTTTCAGCAGAGGGTTGTTGACCTTTAAAGTCAAAGAGGCGACCAATTGACCAGTCGCTCTTAAAGGACACACAGCTGGGTTCAGGTCCAGGTTCAGGTTCAGGTCCAGGAGACTCTAGTCTCTGCTGGGTCCTGATAGAAAAACACATTTATTGAGGGTCACATGTTCATTCCTCCTCCTCCTCCTCCTCCTCCTCCTCCTCCTCTTCCTCCTCCTCCTCCTCCTCTTCCTCCTCCTCCTCCTTCTTTCCTGCGGCTGTCACCCTACTGAACTCTTGCTCTGCATCCCGGTGACAGTCTAACCTCCAACCCCCCCTGGACCATGTGCACCACCCTATCCCCCCCATACTGTTCTATTTATTTATTTACAGATGTCCATACTGTAATTACACTAATACAGCCATATTCTACTGCTCTTCATACTACTCATCCTGCACATACACTTATTCTTACTACTCTAAAAATTTTAACATAATATTTCTAAATGTTGTCTAAACAGAAAGATGTTTTGAGTGATACAGGAAATTATTATATTCTCATTTCAGTCATCAGCTACAATAATTACAAAAAAGCACTTCATTTGAAGGAGTGTGCATGAGACGGACCCAAAACAACCCAGACGGACGTAGCTCCATCCAATGAGACTCGTTCCAGTTTGCTGGATGTTCACAACTCACCTCAATCTTCTTCTTAACATTTCATTTTCCTTTTCCATTGTTATTCTCTCCTTCTGCCATTCAAGTCTCTCCATCAATCCTCTCTCCTCCAGTTCAGGTAGCTTCTCCTCCATTTCTATTCTCCTCTCCCTTACAGGTCTGTTGTTAAAGAAGTGGTGTCTCCATGGACCGCTGACTCTTCATGGACACACAGCTGGGTTCAGGTTCAGGTTCAGCAGGGTCTGGTCTCTGATGGGTCCTGTTAGAAAGAGAGGAAGACCACTTTTTAATCTCCAGAAACAGAAGCTGCTGGAGAAACTAGAAGCTATGAAGCAGAAAATAAAGTCTGAATCTCTTCACTGAATGCTTTCTGCTCTCTGCTCATCCTGCTCTGTCATTCATTCTCTTTCTGGGAGAACAGGAACATTGGAAAGACTCCAGGACTAATGTCATCTTTCTGTCCTCTAATGGAGACAAGACTCCATTATTACAATCAATCTCCCTCTGCATCCTCCTCCACACATCACTACAACAGTAACAGAGGCATTTAGGTCACTACATTTTATTCTGAAAGGTCCAGGAGGAACTGAATTTACGCTGGTGGAGACGACGGTGTGTTTTCTGACAGCAGGAGAAAGGAAATAACAAGAGGCCATTTTATGATGGATCACACCGGCCAAATCAGGCCAGGGGCTTAAAGTTGGCCCCTCCTACTTCCTCCCCCCTTGCTCAGACCCCCCCCCATCTTCAAACTCGGCCTTCATTTAGACCTCAGCTACACAGCTGTAAAGTTTCCTGACTGCAGCCTCACGGTTGGGACAGACAGACGTATGAACACCTGGCAAAGTATTTCAAACCTCCTCTGTAGTAGTTCATGTTACAACATGGAGATTTATCTTCAACACAAGAGTCGTCCAAACTTTCTCAGGAAATAAGAAGTGAAGTAGAAACATTATATTTAACATCACAGAGCCAGAAACTAACCCTGAAGAGACCAAAGACTAACGTGTTGTTAACGTATCAAACAGCAACTTACAGTTACACACACACACACACACACACACACACACACACACACACACACACACACACACACACACACACACACACACACACACACACACACACACACACAGGTGTGTCCTCCAGCTCCTCTCAGGTACCCTCTGCTGCAGCTGGGAGGAAACTCCAGCTCACCTTAGATTTCTGACATTTAAGAACTCCCTATTCCTTTCAGATTAAAAGAAAACTCTGAGTTAGAGCAGCAGAGGAAACTAACCTCAGCCAACATCAACAATAACACTGATCTGATATTCAATATGTTTCATGTTTAACTGTGGACTCCTGGACTGAGAATTATTCTATTGAAGCTGTAAATTCATGTTGATTAACTCTGATCAGACCTGATCCTGATCAGACCTGATCCTGATCAGACCTGATCCTGGTTCATCCAGGAAAGGTAGTATTTATCTTACAGTCTCAGTAAAGTCACTTTACTTTTAATGTGGTCTTCTCCTCAAAAGAGAAGAAACACTTTAAAATATGATCAGTACGGACAATACAGTAAACAACACATACATAATATATATATATATATATATATATATATATACACATACACACATACATAATATATATATATATATATACACACACACACACATACATAATACAGTAAACAACACATACATAAGACAACAAGAACTATTTATAACCTGAAGAAACCTACAATAAAGTCTCCAGAGAGTTTTATTCACAGCAAAGAGCCAAAGAGTTGCATAAATATGTAACACGGTTCATCATCACATCTCATCAGCACCTCCCAGATACCCACATTTCACTGAAGCCGGTCATGCTTTCCATCTGGCGGTACCAGGTAACTGCTTTACAAACCCTGCAGCTACACGTCCACACCCCCCACCACGCTTCTCCTTCACCCCAATCCTGACAGCTAATGTGCTGAGGGAGTTGCAAAATCTGGACCCATTCAAATCAGCTGGGCTAGACAACGTGGACCCCAACTTCCTAAAATGATCTGCAAATATTATTGCTTCCCCCATTAGCAACCTGTTTAACCTACCTCTCGCATCTTCAGAAATTCCTGGAGATTGGAAATCCGCTGCAGTCATCCCTCTCTTCAAAGAAGGAGACACCCCTGACCCAAATTGCTGTAGACCCATATCCATCTTACCCTGTCTTTCAAAGGTCTTCGAAAGCTTGGTCAATAAACAGATTACCAACCATCTCGAATCCCATCGTGTCCTTTCCGGTATGCAATCTGGCTTCCGTGCCGGTCATGGCTGTACCACAGATACCCTCAAGGTCATAAACGATATCACAGCCGCTACTGACAAAAAGCATTACTGTGCAGCCGTCTACATTGATCTGTGAAAGGCCTTTGACTCTGTTAACCATCGTATTCTTATCGACAGACTCAACAACGTTGGATTCTCTCATGACTGCCTCGCGTGGTTCAATAACTATTTTTCTGATAGGGTCCAGTGCGTTAAATCTGAGGGCCTGTTGTCTGGACCTATAGATGTCTCTATGGGGGTTCCACAAGGTTTGATTCTCGGGCCGACTCTTTTCTCCCTATACATCAATGATGTGGCTCTTGCTGTTGCTCACTCTCAAATCCATCTCTATGCAGACGACACCATCCTGTACACATCTGGCCCCTCATTGGATACTGTGCTATCAGACCTCCAGGAGAGCTTCAATGCCATTCAGCACTCCTTCTGAAACCTCCAATTACTGCTAAACTCTGGCAAAACCAAGTTCATGCTTTTCAATCGATCGCTGCCCATCCCTGCCCATCCGATTAGCATCACCACGCTCGATGGGTTGGGATTAGAAAATGTGACAGTGTCCAAATACTTAGGTGTCTGGCTAGACAGCACCATCTCCTTCCAGCAACACATAAACCACCTTCAATCTAAAGTCTAGGATCGGTTTCCTATTCAGCAACAGGGCCTCCTTCACTTATGAACTTAGAACCTGTTCTCAACGGCCTTCCTGGTTAAATAAAGGTTAAATAAAAAAATAAACATCACTGAATATATATTTAGTCTTCTGACCACAGTCAGCTCTTCATCAAAATTTATTGTGACCCTTAATTAACATGCGGGCCGGATCAAAATCTGCAAGGGGCCGGACTTGGCCCGCAGGCCTTGAGTTTGACACATGTGGTTTAGTAGTTCTTACCTGTTTGTTGATGCAGGTACAGCAGCTCTGAGCTCAGTCTTCACCTCCACACGTCCTCTCTCAGTCTTCACCTCCACACGTCCTCTCTCAGTCTTCACCTCCACACGTCCTCTCTCAGTCTTCACCTCCACACGTCCTCTCAGTCTTCACCTCCACACGTCCTCTCAGTCTCAACTCAGTCTCTGAGTTGTTCCTCTGAAATCACATGACCAGAGAAACCTATCAAACTGCAGCAGCGTCTCACCAAAAGTAACTGATTAACTATTCACTGAGGGTTTCATAGAGATAAAGAACAATAAAGTTATCAACAGTCTGTGATGGCGTTTCTGTATGTAATACGATATTTGATGTGTGGGATGGTCGGTTTAATATTTAACTTTGGACTTTTGGACTGAGAATTATTCTATTGAAGCTGTAAATTCATGTTGATTAACTCTTATCAGACCTGATCCTGATCAGACCTGATCCTGGTTCATCCAGACAGAGGAAAGGTAGTTTGTGTCTTACAGTCTCAGTAAAGTCTTAAATATGTAACACGGTTCATATATGATCCTCCTAAACTAATATCCTGTTAGTGATATGTGGAGAGTTTACAGCCTCTTCTTCAGAAACTGTGTTGGTCAACGTGAACAAATACTGAACATCTAAGATCAGCTACGATTGTTACATCATCACATCACTGAATATATATTTAGTCTTCTGATGACAGTCACATCTTCATCAAGAGGTATAGAGCTTCTTACCTGTTTGTTGATGCAGGTACAGCAGCTCTGAGTGCTCAGTCTTCGTGTCCACACGTCTTCTCTCAGTCTGACTGATCAGCAGCTTCCCACCTGAGTTGTTTCTCTGAAATCACATGACCAGAGCAACCAATCAGACTGCAGGACTATAAAACTCTACTGAAGGTACAGAGAAAGATTTTTAATGGATTCAGGAAGTGAAGGCGCTGCTGTGCTTTATTGACAACTGTTGTGGTGTTATTTGACCATGAGAAACAGTCTGTGATATGCATGAAATATGTTAAATAGGACATTTAAAATGCTAATATATATGACACCTGAAGTACTAGAAGTCCCTAAGGGTTCCCCTCTGAAAAACATACAGTATATATATCAGAGATTTTCACAAATCATTTTTTGGAAGTCCAAGTCAAGTCTCAAGTCTTTGAGGGGCAAGCTACCATCCATACAGTCCAGTATCATAGCATGTCCTGTAGCTACCATCCATACAGTCCAGTATCATAGCATGTCCTGTAGCTACCATCCATACAGTCCAGTATCATAGCATGTCCTGTAGCTACCATCCATACAATCCAGTATCATAGCATGTCCTGTAGCTACCATCCATACAGTCCAGTATCATAACATGTCCTGTAGCTACCATCCATACAGTCCAGTATCATAGCATGTCCTGTAGCTCCATCCAGACAGTCCAGTATCATAGCATGTCCTGTAGCTACCATCCATACAGTCCAGTATCATAGCATGTCCTGTAGCTACCATCCATACAGTCCAGTATCATAGCATGTCCTGTAGCTACCATCCATACAATCCAGTATCATAGCATGTCCTGTAGCTACCATCCATACAATCCAGTATCATAGCATGTCCTGTAGCTACCATCCATACACTCCAGTATCATAGCATGTCCTGTAGCTCCATCCAGACAGTCCTGTATCAACATCAGTTGTAGGATAACTTTATGGGGTCTAACACGTCCCTCTAGACCTCAGACCTGGTGAAATATGAACCTAAGTTTGTCACATCATATGGATCCAACTATAAGATACAATGATCCTGTTCCCAGCATTAGCACAACACTTAGCGATGGTTAGCTTGTTACCTGTGACGATATCTGCTAAATGTAACATCTCTTTCACATTATGCAGTGACTGACCTATCTGGGTGCGTTTGGAGATGCCTGATGAAGTCTGACGTTGTTGATCTGGCATCATTGATCTTGGTGCCACACACCTTGCATGTAGCTGTTCTCTGACTGACACTGCTTACCAAGTTATTAAAAGCAAAACTAATGACAAAAGGCCCAACTCCAGGAGGACTTGGTGTCGCCATGTCAATGTAGTTTTTGATATGTGAGTGCGTGCACATAAGGCATAAGGCATGCGTTACGTTGCACATTATGGCAAAGGGCCGGGGGCATGCAGCTCGTTATACGTTTCCCCAACGTATATGCACCAATAAAATAAAATAGAAATACATGAATACATTTAGATTTTAAAAGCAATAATTGCATGGAAACAGGCTGTTGACGAGTCTCGAAGCTCGAGTCTGAAGTCTTTTGGGTCGAGTCGCTAGTCAAGTCTGAAGTCAGCTGTTTGTGCGACTTAAGTGCGACTCGAGTCCGAGTCTCAGACTTGAGTCCCCATCTCTGATATTCTGTATATATAATTAAAAATAAACAAGTTTAGATGAAGTGTTGGTTTGGAAAATTTACATTTTAAAATAATTTTTAAAACTATAAAAAAAAACTGACTTTTCCCTCTTTTTTTGTGATTATTTTTGGGTCTTTTTGCCTTTAATTGAGAGGAAAGCTGTAGACTGGAAAGGGGGATAGAGAGGGGAGACGACATGCAGCAAAGGGCCGCTGGTGTAAGGACTGAGCCTTGGTACATGGGGCGCACCCTCCACCAGGTGAGCTACCAGGGCACCCTGAGTTTTACTGGGCCTCCTGGTGTTAAACTGGCCCTAAACACGAGTCTAGAATGCCTCCATCAGGGCCTTAACACGGTTCATATATAATCTGTAATATCCTGTTAGTGATATGTGGAGAGTTTACAGCCTCTTCTTCAGAAACTGTGTTGGTCAACGTGAACAAATACTGAACATCTAAGATCAGCTACGATTGTTACATCATCACATCACTGAATATATATTTAGTCTTCTGAGGCGTTTAGGGGTTCCTACCTGTGTGTGAGGCGATGCAGGTACAGCAGCTCAGTCTTCATGTCTGTTGATCAGCATCTGAAATCACATGATCAGAGCAACCAAACAGACAGCAGCAGCAGCGTACTGAAGGTTTAGAGAAAGGTCAATAACAACAAAGTAACCAACAACGGTTCGGAAATTACAATGTTTTCACTCTGTTGTTTTTACACACAGGCCTGAAATACACACACATGCTCAGTACCTCTACATGCACTAATGGAGAGATGTCAGAGTGGGGGGGCTGCACATGCTCAGTACCTCTACATGCACTAATGGAGAGATGTCAGAGTGGGGGGGCTGCACATGCTCAGTACCTCTACATGCACTAATGGAGAGATGTCAGAGTGGGGGGGCTGCACATGCTCAGTACCTCTACATGCACTAATGGAGAGATGTCAGAGTGGGGGCTGCCCATGCTCAGATCACATGCTCAGTGCCTCTACATGCACTAATGGAGAGATGTCAGAGTGGGGGGGCTGCACATGCTCAGTACCTCTACATGCACTAATGGAGAGATGTCAGAGTGGGGGGGCTGCACATGCTCAGTACCTCTACATGCACTAATGGAGAGATGTCAGAGTGGGGGGGCTGCCCATGCTCAGTACCTCTACATGCACTAATGGAGAGATGTCAGAGTGGGGGGGCTGCCCATGCTCAGTACCTCTACATGCACTAATGGAGAGATGTCAGAGTGGGGGGGCTGCCCATGCTCAGTACCTCTACATGCACTAATGGAGAGGGTAACACTTTATAATAACCATCATTAATAGATGGTAAAATGACAGTTAATTAATCTTTAGTTAATTGTTATTTAACTGTTAACAAACAATTACATTAAAATAATAACAGTTTATTGTAACACACATTATATCCCTCATTTACAATATTAGGTATCAGTTAATGATTAATAAATGTTTGTAAACCTTTAAGAAACCATTTTTAAATCCTCTATAATCATTCCATCGACAGATGACCAGATATTCCTAACACGTTGTGGAGGGTTACTAGTTGGTTGGTAAACCGTCTATAAATAGTTTCTGGATGGTTATTATAGCAACCGTAACGTTGCTGATATACTTTAAAATAAACCTTTATTATTTAAATTCCATACATGATGATGTCCGGAACTTTTTTCTTTTTTTTGGGGGGGGGGGGTGTAAAAATTGTTGCTGCATGTCTGAACTAAACACACAGAACCAGATGATCAGATTACTGCAGTAAAAGTACTAATACCACACGGTTAAAGTCAGGGATGAACTGAATCCAGGACTGGGCTTCTGATTGGGCTGAATATTGGGCTTTTTGACGGGGTTGGGTTTCAACACGGTCAACATGGTCAACACGGTCAACATGGTCAACATGGTCAACATGGTCAAAATGGTCAACATGGTCAACACGTCAACATGGTCAACACGGTCAACATGGTCAACACGTCAACATGGTCAACATGGTCAACACGGTCAACACGGTCAATACGGTCAACACGGTCAACATGGTCAACATGTCAACACGGTCAAAATGGTCAACATGGTCAACACGGTCAACATGGTCAACATGGTCAACACGGTCAACACGGTCAACATGTCAACACGGTCAAAATGGTCAACATGGTCAACACGGTCAACATGGTCAACATGGTCAACATGTCAACACGGTCAACATGGTCAACATGGTCAACACGGTCAACATGGTCAACATGGTCAACATGTCAACATGGTCAACACGGTCAACACGGTCAACACGGTCAACATGGTCAACATGGTCAACATGTCAACACGGTCAACATGGTCAACATGTCAACACGGTCAACACGGTCAACATGTCAACACGGTCAACACGGTCAACATGGTCAACACGGTCAACACGGTCAACATGTACACATGGTCAACACGGTCAACATGTCAACACGGTCAACATGGTCAACACGGTCAACATGGTCAACATGTCAACACGGTCAACATGTCAACACGGTCAACACGGTCAACATGTCAACACAGTCAACACGGTCAACACGGTCAACACGGTCAACATGGTCAACATGTCAACACGGTCAACACGGTCAACACGGTCAACGTCGTCAACATGGTCAACACGGTCAACATGGTCAACATGTACACATGGTCAACACGGTCAACATGTCAACATGTCAACACGGTCAACACGGTCAACATGTCAACACGGTCAACACGGTCAACATGGTCAACACGATCAACATGGTCAACATTTCAACACGGTCAACATGTCAACACGGTCAACATGTCAAAATGGTCAACACGGTCAACATGGTCAACATGGTCAACATGGTCAACATGTCAACATGGTCAACACGGTCAACACGGTCAACATGGTCAACACGGTCAACACGGTCAACATGTACACATGGTCAACACGGTCAACATGGTCAACATGTCAACACGGTCAACATGTCAACACGGTCAACACGGTCAACATGTCAACACGGTCAACACGGTCAACACGGTCAACATGGTCAACATGTCAACACGGTCAACACGGTCAACACGGTCAACGTCGTCAACACGGTCAACATGGTCAACACGGTCAACATGTACACATGGTCAACACGGTCAACATGTCAACATGTCAACACGGTCAACACGGTCAACATGTCAACACGGTCAACACGGTCAACATGGTCAACACGTCAACATGGTCAACATTTCAACACGGTCAACATGTCAACATGGTCAACACGGTCAACACGGTCAACGCGGTCAACGCGGACAACACGGGCAACACGGGCTGCACGGTCAACATGTCAACATGGCAACATGTCAACACGGTCAACACGGTCAACATGGTCAACACGGTCAACACGGTCAACATGTCAACATGGTCAACATGTCAACATGGTCAACACGGTCAACACGGTCAACATGGTCAACACGATCAACACGGTCAACATGTCAACACGATCAACATGGTCAACATGTCAACACGGTCAACATGTCAACACGGTCAACACGGTCAACATGTCAACATGTCAACATGTCAACGCGGTCAACGCGGACAACACGGGCAACACGGGCCACACGGTCAACATGTCAACATGTCAACACCGTTTGGAGACTGAACCAAACCCAGGTACTGGGAGCACCGTTCATTCCTATTTACATTTTTTATTTAAAGATCACTCAGTAACGGTTGTAATTTAAAATATAGCAAAGTACAAAACATACTCCACCTGCGTCGAGGAGTACATCTCCATATATGGGCGCCGGCTCTACCAACTGAGATATCCATTCACCCAAAAGTACTAAGTACAAGTAGAAATACACAAAAAACTACTTAGTTATTGTAATTAGTTATTTTCCACTTCTGGAATACAAATAAATAAAAAAACAAAAACAAATAAACATTACATTAACGCTCTTTCAAAAAACAAAACAAAAGGATCAATAAAAGAACCGACCAGAGGCCGGGGGGCCCTTTTCAGGAAGGAGACCACCTCTCAGTCTAACTCTGAACTCTGCAGAGCGGTACAAGTCAGACGTTAATGTCGCCTTGATGTACCCAAATATCCGCCGGTATACGGTTACGCAACCAGGTAACGGAATCGGTATCAGGAAGGAAGAAACAGTTTCGGAACATCTCCAGTTTTAACCCCCCCCACACACACACACACACACACACACACACACACGCACACACACACACGCACACACACACACACACACACACACACACACACACACACACACACACACGCACACACACACACACAGAGACACACACACACACACACACACACACACACACAGACACACAGACACACACACAGAGACACACACAGACACACAGAGACACACACACACACACACACACACACACACACACACAGAGAGAGACACACACACACATACTGGTTTATATGTTTTATGAGGACCACTTTTTAACCATCACTTGTGGGGACCACCCTTTCTAAAGGTGCTAGAGGCATGAAAAAAATCAGGTAAACTCACCATAGCCTTGTAAGCTTATACACGACTTTAAACATCTGAATTGATGAAGTAATGTCATGACCATCATATATGGGGACTTGTAAAAAAACAAGTTAACATTGTTGGTGGGGACCTAATTTGCATGTTATTTACATAATTCACACAATTTCCATCATGATTAGTGGGGACTTTGCAAACAATAAATTAAATAAAGGTTTATTTTACAGATTTAATCTAAGTAGAATGAAAAGATGGATAAATAGTACATTAATAACAGTTACATTTCTTTAATTCAGCTTAGCTTAGTGTTAGTTGTAGAGATGGAGCATGAAGCTTGAAAAGGTGAGTGATTCAAACCCTCACTTTTGCAATCACACATCTTCACAACATAGCAAAACATATGATTGATTGATATCGCTAAATTTGATAAGAATATTTAAGAGATTAAAGTAAATATTAATATATCTCTCCCTCCTAACCGGTCAAGGGAAATCACTGCCTACCATAGAGACGGGTCTGTTTGACATGCCTGCCTTTTAAAAGAAAGGTTTAACACAAACACAAATATTGCATCTTGCTGTTGCTCATGGAGGAAGTGATTGGACTTTGTAAATCATAAAGTCTTAGAATGTGGTCTAGACCTACTCTGTATGAAAAGATAACTTATAATGATTTGGCAGTATAAACAAAAGCAATTAACAGCTCTCTACTCATGTACAAAATATTTAAAGAGCAATTGTCTGGATATTTTCCAACCCAAGTCATACCTTTTTAAAACCATTTACTTTCCCCTGTTAAAACTATTATTTCTTTAATTCCAAAATTTCTTTTTTGTTATATTTCTATTCACAGTCAACACCCTAGCATCAGCTAACTACTCAATCATGTGACACTACGTACCACTATAACAACAGTACCACTTAAGGCTGTAACGATAACTGCATCACCACAATACTGATGGTGATGTGACACTAGCGTGGCTATGACTTCATCACCAGATTTTAAAAAAATGTATACTGTATATATATTTATTTTTTTGCTAGTGAAAGTTAGGAGTGCATACTTCATGTCATATTTAATATAATGAACAGAATAATCATTGTTTAGTTATCATCATTGCATGTCTTCTATCCTATATTCAAGAGATTATAGATAAAAAACTAGTTTTTTACTTCAGCTTTGACAGTCAATTAAATGAATGGGGAATTTCTTTTGTGAATTATTTCTAGGCTTAAGTACTTGTGATATATGCAGGTAATGTTTAATATGACATTGCAGAAGGAAAGGAAAATTCTCTGTTCTCAGCTGAGGTGGACACATTACTGCTGCAGTGTTTACCATTGTGCTACACTATCGCATACATTAGCCTAGCAGCTAGTTTCCTTGCAGTTGAATTTTAGCCTGCATGCATGTTTTTGTGGCCTAAAACAGCAACTTATATTGGTAGAGAGATAAACAAATTAAACTGCCCAGTCACTCTGTTCCCTCTCTGCTCAACTCAGCTGCTAGACCTTTGTGCTGCTAGAGTGCTATGCTCTAGGCAAACCTTTTTTTAAACTTTATTGACATGGAGCTTTCTGAATGGTCTGTGCAATATATCAAAGGAGAGGAGAGAAAGCAGCATGCCCGTGTATGACAGCAAAACAATTTGCAGAATTCAACTTTAATGAGTTCAGCTTCATTATTGAACAACTAAATGTGAAAAAAGAGATGTCACGTTTATAATCAAGACTCCTTTTGATCTTGCGGTTTGGGTGAAGGCTAGCATCACTGTCAGTGTCACTTTCGGAAGTGTTATCCGGAATGTAATCATCTGCAGTCTCTGATATGGATTCATCAATCATCAAACCTTCAAGATCTGTATCTTTCATTTAAAATAAAAAAATTAAGTAATCAGAAATATGTAGAATAGCACCAACTAGTTAATTGATGAGTACATAGAAATAACTAACCATTTTAAAGTGCTCATATTATGCTTTTTGGCTTTTCCCCTTTCCTTTATTGTTATATATAATTTTGTGCACATTATAGGTTTACAAAGTGAAAAAGCCAAAAGTCCACCCCAAAGGGACTTACCATCTTCCAGAGAAAACACTGTTCACAAACTGCTCCAAACAACTCTAATGTAGTCCACCCTTTACTTCTGTGACAAACGTGCGTCACTTTGTAAAACGTTATAATGCTTACCTAGCTGCTAGCATGGCACGCCCTCATACTCTGCTTCTGACTGGCTAGTAGTCCTTACCTAGCTACTGCACATGTGCGACTCCCTACAAAGATGGAACAGAAGCGCAATGCCTCACTCTGTAGCTAAAATGGACAGCTCAACACAGGGTGAAAAGAGGTGCTTCAACAATGTACAGTACAACAAAAATAGTCTTTTTGAAAATTAAGCCACATGAACCTATTCTGGTACAACCTCTAAATACAATTACCAACCTTTAACTAACTTTAATAATTAATTGATTGTCATTTTTCAATTCAGACATCTGAAGTGATTCATGAGTGTTGTCATCAGTCTGATTGCCTGACAGGGGTAAAGGATTGGACTTGAACTTTAGGTTCTGATTAGAACAGGGTTCTTCTTCTCCAGTGGCTTCAGATGTAAGGATATTACTGTCAAAGGTTATGTTGTCTGGCGTTTTGATGTCACAGACAGGGGAACTCAATGAGAGAGAGATGTCACGTGTATAATCAAGACTCCTTTGGATCCTGCAGTTTGGGTGAAGGCTAGCATCACTGTCAGTGTCACTATCACAAGTGGTGTCTGGAATGTAATCATTTGCACTCTCTGATATGGATTCATCAATCACCGAATCTTTATGATATGCGTCTTTCATCTAAAATGAAAAAAATACACTCATCAGAATATGTAGAATAGCAACAATTATATATAATATAATTAAAACAATATAATGAGTACACATAAATAACTAAGAGTTTTGAAGAGTCTGAAGTGATGAACATGAATGTACCATTCTTTCTGGCCAGCCAAGCCCTGTCTTTTATCACACAACTCAAACCCAGCAGGCTTTGTGGGGACATTTTACACACAATGTCACAGTTCCTTATGGGGACCAGTGTGGTCCAAAATGTTTCACACACAGTTTCTATTTAGAAACTGACCAAATGTGTGCTGTGGGGACGTCGTAGGTGTCCAGAAAACACTGATAATAAACCAAGAAAAAAGACTCTTCTGAACTTTAAGTACCTACCTAAGTAGCCTACCGTACTTCCACAAACCTTCTACATGCATTACATTAAACTGTTGAGTGTACTAATTCCTACTAAAGCACATGACATTACACTTCCTTCCTCTTCTTAGCTACTTAAGACATCAAAAATACCAAAACCTGACATAAAGGGAATGTAGAATGAAATCTGAAGTGATTACAATGAATGTACCTTTTGATGAGTTTTGTGTTGACCAGTGACATCAATCTGATTGTCTGACAGGGGGGCCGGTTTGGACCTGTCCATGGAAATGCTGTCAGTTGTAATGCTGGTCTTCTGTAAAAACATATTTTATAGTGACAGCGTTTTAGAATATGAAAATAAAGACAAATAAATGATCAATTTGATGTAAACACTGCATAATATAATCAATATGGACCTCTTGTTCTGACACAATCTTTAAGATGAGATGCACGCAAATATACACCAGACTTCTGAGAAATCAATCAAATTCAAAGTAAAGTATTTCTTTCTGGCCAGCCAAGCCCTGTCTGTTATCACACAACTCAAACACACCAGGCTTTGTGGGGACATTTTACACATAATGTAACAGTTCCTTATATGGACCACTGTGGTCCAAAATGTTTCACACACAGTTTCTACTCAGAAACTGACCAAATGTGTGCTGTGGGGACGTCGTAGGTGTCCAGAAAACACTGATAATTAACCAAGAAAAAAGACCCTCCTGAAGGTTAAGATCTGCCCTAAGTAGCCTACTGTACTTCCACAAACTTTATAGATGCATTACATTAAACTGTTGAGTGTACTATTTCATATTAAAGCACATTACATTACACTTCCTTCCTCTTTGTAGCTACTTAAGACATCAAAAATACCAAAACCTGACATAAAGAGACTGTAGAGTGAAATCTGAAGTGATTACAATGAATGTACCTTTTGATGAGTTTTGTGTTGACCAGTGACATCAATCTGATTGTCTGACAGGGGCGAAGGTTTGGACCTGTCCATGGAAGTGCTGTCAGTTGTAATGCTGGTCATCTGTAAAAACATATTTTATAGTGACAGCGTTTTAGAATATGAAAATAAAGACAAATAAATGATCAATTTGATGTAAACACTGCATAATATAATCAATATGGACCTCTTGTTCTGACACAAGCTTTAAGATGAGATGCATGCAAACATACACCAGACTTCTGAGAAATCAATCAAATTCAAAGTAAAGTATTTCTTTCTGGCCAGCCAAGCCCTGTCTGTTTTCACACACAGTTTCTACTCAAAGACTGATCAAATGTGTGCTATGGGGACGTCGTCAGTATCAAGAAAACACTGATAAAGAACTAAGAAAAAAGACCCTTAGCTGATTAAGACAACAAAACTACAAAAAATAAAGAGACTAGAAATCTGAAGTAATGAACATGAATGCACAAATCCAATCTGATCACTAACAAATAACAGTGCAGGAACTCTGGTTAAAAATATCTGATTTGCCTGCAGTCTGAACATACTTAACAACAGCTTAGATTGATATCTTCTTACATATGCTAATAGCTGGTCTACAGCACAGCAATATAAT
The DNA here is from genome assembly GCF_031162955.1 of Sander vitreus. NCBI lineage: Eukaryota > Metazoa > Chordata > Actinopteri > Perciformes > Percidae > Sander > Sander vitreus. The sequence goes on along the minus strand of NW_027595572.1, from coordinate 22,808 downwards.
GTTCATACAATTATTTATTGTTGTGAATACTCACGTTTCCTTTAACAGGTGCTTGCAGCCATTATCCACCTGAGCACATGTTGGCAACACAGCTCGGACGAGAGAAAACACAGCAACAGTTGTTTCCGTGAATAACTTTAACTCAGTTAAACCCTCAGAGGGTTTCTTTTATCTTCATCAATAACTTACACCACTTTTTAGCAACACACTGGTCAAATGTATTCCTCCTTTTGCCTCAATTCCATAAGCATGCTTTGACGGAAGCTAACTGTTAAGTTTCCCTACGTAAAAGTACATTTGACTTCCTTTGGGATTTCAAATTAAAAGCCCCAAAACGGAAGTTACAGTCTCTTTTATATTTTCATGTAAAATAAAGCCGCTATTTTAATCTGCCCTGTGAAATTTGGTCATTAAAAATTACTTTATTATTTTAAATTATTTTTTAAAGTATCTTTGTCAAAAGCATCAGTTTAACTTAAAATGTAGTACTTCATACATTCACTCAAATATACATCATTGCAAATACTGATCAGGAATTCATCACAGCAAAATAATAAAACACATTCAAAAAAGATATAAAATCAACACACAATAATCAGTTAGACTAAATAATTAACATTGTCTTTTTAGTTTGCATTCAACACCTTTACAATGAATTGTTAGGATTAGCCTAACTATCCTGTAGACGCAGAGTCTAAGCCTCAATTAGTTTTTTGCATACTAGCTATTATGCAAACTAATTTGAGCTAATTAACCTATTTTGAGCACTAAACACTGGTTATATTGGTTTGTCATATGCCTACAAATAACCGACTACCACAAATAAATTCAAATTCACTTACCTTGTGTTTCACTATAGTTTCTCTGTACAAATCATTAGCCCAATAGCTGGCATCTTCTGCAAACAATCTTTCTCCAGCATGTGAATTATGACCTTTAAGGCGAGACACGGCAGGCAACAACAGTTTTTTTTTACTGGTCAATTCTGAGATTTTGAGTTATTTGTCTTCAATAACATGTCTTCTTTCAGACTGACTGACAAAAAGTCAAAAATACATATTTAGGTCTTTATTTTACTACACTTTGTCTGTTTGCATATGTAGATTTCTCCTAAATTCAACAAAAGTTGGCGTTATAAATCATCACGCTGCTCCGCGATGACTGTCTGCCCCCTGTCATCACGTTTAATTTGTCTTTATTGTGCAGGGACAGGGCTTAAAGTTAGCGTGCAGTATATCCAAAGAATCATGGGTTCTGTAGCAGTTTACTACTAGAGGTGCAGTCTCTGCAAAGAAGATACGTACAGGCAAAGTGTCTACACATCTCTGCGTCTTCAAGACGTATCCAGGAACGATGCAGCATTTCATGTGAATGTGTGATGGTGCTGTTAGTGGATGAGTTAGGCTTGGGATATGCAGCTCTCAGAAAAAGCAGCAAAGTGTTGGGGATTCCTGGCCTTCATGTTAAAACGTATCAGAGACACCAAAGGAGAGTAACAGGTTTGGAAACGCACTCTCTCTCTCTCTCTCTCTCTCTCTCTCAAAGCAGTTTACAGAAATTCATAGCCTACATGTCATATATTAAATATATAGGTGTCACATATATACTATACTTTACTGATCGCGATACATCACACTATATTACAAAACAATTACTTTACACAACAGTTACAGTTTTTGTATAATATAATTACTATACAATACTAAACAAATCTGTTATTTTGGGATCCTAAAGTGGTTGTGAGTCCCTCAGGCTGTGGCAGGCAGATACATATTTAGCTGTCAGTGGAGCTGCTGTCCCTTCTCCTAGGAGAACTTCAAGCTTCTTTTCTGTTGTTAACTTTGGGAAGTTTTATTTTTTTGGCTATTTTTCCAAGATGTAAATCTCTTAGTGAAGATACTTTTTTCCCAGTGGAGGAGGTAGTGCATATCTGTCTGACCCAGTTGGTGGTCACTGAGCCTGTATTTAGTCAGGATCTGTCTTCATATCTCTGATAGTGTGAAGATACTATGTCAAATAACAATTTAGTCTACTTTGTTTTCTCCGATGTTCTAAATATTGGTCTTTTGAATGATTCATAATTAGTTTTGTTCTGTTGTGTTGTTATGAACCAGTGCTGATGGGAGCCTTGTTAGTTAGCTTCACCATCAGCTGACTGAGGGGACTGTTTTGTGCGGGAAAAGTAAGCCTAAGGCAGCAGCAAGTATGGCCAGCTCCACCTTCAATGAAGGTGCCTCTGCCGTGCTTTCTTTTATGGAGATGTTGTGGCTTCAGAGCACAGTTGTGATGGTCAATTCAATGAGAGAAACTGATCTCAAGATCTTGAAAGCTGAGGCAGTCACAACTGTCAGTGGAAAAAAATAGGCACAAGAGTCTAAGCACAACTAAAATACATATGGTGCTGGAATGGACAATTAGACTTTAGAAAGTTGTGGCATCTACGTTTGGTCTTGTTCTGTGTCCATACAACTGTGGATGATACCCCAATGTTAATTCATTCATTGAGTTGATGTAGGCCTTAAATGCCTGCCTTTTTATTAAATAATCCATATTCATGAGCTTGAAATATTCTATATTATTATTACTGATGTTTTTGAGCATTTTTTTTTCAATAGAAATTTATTAAATTCCACTACTTAAATCTTATAATGCTGTTTTCTGAAAATTAGTTTTTTGTCATTCATGCCAGTATAAACATCTCAGCCTATGTACACCAAACTTTCCAGTTATACACTGAGCAGTATTCTGAAGATATTTACAGAAAGATTTGTTAATAAATCATTTCTGGCCTGATTTATGTGACATTATAATCAAAACAATATGGCGAAAATCCATTTTTCTAAGGCTATGGACAGTATATTTTGATTTCCTAGGTAATGAAAGCAAATATCTTGAAATCCCTCTGTAAGTTTGATTTCATCTTGTGTGTAAACAGAAAGAAAAAAGAATTTTGTACCTGGAGTTATCATATTTTCAGATCTACTAAAAATATATGCAACATCATGCATATTTAATGAGAAAATGCATAATTTGCATAACTAAACATACAAATTTCAAAAACTTGTAATACATTTTTTTTATATAATTGTGTAAGTAGTCAAGTGAGGAAGTTTCATGGTGATATCTATTATTTTAAAATGTTACCCTATTCACCTGTAGCCTTAACACTGATAATTACTTTTTGCTGATGAAATCATTCCTAATGAGGACCAGGAAGTGGGCGGTAACTAACCATATTTGGAATGTGTGTGTGTGAAGCAATGAGTGCAATACCACTCTCAAAGTACAGGGGCGCTAGTGAGCACACCTTATACACACACACACTGACTGAAAAATGTGTTTTATGGGCCTATGCTAAAAATCACTCAGGCTCCTTCAGAATGACTTCAGCATTCATTTAAAAGGGTTTGCTTTATAGGGACCTCATTTTTGGTCCCCATACCGCAAGAGGTCCCCATGACGTGACTGTGTAAACAGATTCATGTCCCCACAGGGTGTTGAATACCAGAACACACACACAGACACACACACAGAGACACACACACACACACACACACACACACACAGAGACACACACACACACACACACAGAGAGAGACACACACACACACACACACACACACACACAGAGAGAGACACACACACACACACGCACACACATGCACACACACACACACACACACACACACACACACACACACACACACACACACACACACAGAGACACACACACACACACACACACACACACACAGAGACACACACAAACACACACACACACACACACAGAGACACACACACATACACACACAATCACACACACACAAGCACGCACACACACACACACACACACACACACACACACACACACACAGAGACACACACACACACACACACACACACAGACACACACACACACGCTACAAAAACGTTGCTTTTTCATCATTTTGAACGTTTTTTTAAAAACAGTTTCTCAATAAAAAATGGTTTATTTCGACGATATCCCTTCTACCAGATCTTTGATGCTATCAAAGCTCTAAAGGCGTCTCACCATTCTTTACCACATAGATTAAACTATTGGTGTCGATGTAAAGGATCCTCTCTTTCAACTGTTCTAAATAGCTGTAGAGTTTTAGACGCGCATGTGCTGTGGTGAACGCCGCAATAAATATATTGTTCTGTTTACCAGGTGGGCGAATGCATCGATCTGTGTATCTCCATCTAATTAAGGCTCTTTCGTTGTCTAGAACGTTAAAGTATTCGACCTTGTGTGTACCCGAAAAAAGGTAGGAGAATAACTCTTCAGATTCTGAGATGATGTTGGTGTGTAGTAGGTTATCCCTCTGCGCAAATCAACCCCATAAGCTGTTTAAGCAAAGTTTAGCAATTTTTCTTTAATTCGGTCCTCTGTGTTGCAATAGATTTACCGTACAGGTTTTCAAACACTTGATCAACGTTCTCTATAGTTATGTCCATAGGAGCCATTTTTATGCTGCTGTGATAACTATGATTATAGCCTTTTACCAAGTCTTGTAAAACATCAAGATATCGCATGGTGTTGTTAGCTGTGAAATATCTCCACATTCGGCTTTTTAAAGTGCGATTAAATCGTTCAACCACAGAGGCTTTGAGATCGCTAGCTGTGGAAAAATGTATGATGCCGTGTTTTTTCATCAGAGCCTCAAATCGCTTGTTAAAAAATTATTTTCCTGCGTCGGTTTGTAGTTTTAAGGGCATCTGACTCTCCTCAAAAATTGACTCAAAGGCCTCAACCACATCGGATCCAGTTTTTCTCTTTAGAGCACGTACGTAAGCCTTTTTTGAAAACACATCTATGACCGTTAATAAATAATTATATCCGTCATTATAATCTGCTAAGGCTTGCATGTCGCATAGGTCGGCTTGAAATTGGTTTAAAGGACGCGGTACGAAAACTCTGTTTCTGGTAAAATGTATTCTGACTGGTCTGTGCAGTGTGTATGCATCCTCTCCTGATAAAAAGTCTTTGACCTTTTCACGCTCGACTGTCTCACCCGTTTCAACATGCACTCCCCTACGAAGGCGTTCTACACCCCCAAAACTACCTGGGTGTGCAGGGTTGTAATAAATATGTTTCATGATATGTGTCTCTGACATGTTGAGATTAGAATGACAGAAAAAGACTGTGCGTTGGTTATTTGAATTTTTTTTTATTAGAATTCAAACATATACATCAGTGTTACAAAACAATATAATAGAAAAAAAAACTTCTAACTAAAACAATTTGATGTTAAAGACACAAACACACAAATACAGATGTGTTAAAAACATTTAAAACAATTTGTCATAAAAAAAGAAAAAACTAATTGTTACTACTACAAAGTGATTATATATAGAGTTTGTGCTAACAGAGAATAATCTAGAGTACGCTGCATATCAACGTGCAGTTTTTTGAGTTCATCCGTAACGTTGACAGAGTGGTTGTTTTGCAAGAGTTGACTGATAACATCTACATACAGGGTGTAAAAAACAAGTATGTGCCAGGGATTAACGTTGTCACTCGTTAGTTCTTTTAAAATTTTGTCAAAACTGTCGGACAAAGTAGATTCAACCCCATATGCCACCTGGTGCACCCATGCCTCCCAAGGTGTATGGGGCAAAAAAGTAGAACACATCCTGGCTTTTTCCATTAAGCTCTCCAGTCTCTCAAATGATGACTGTTCGTGTACTCAGGCGTGTGCAGTTTCCCTGAGGGGTGAACATGATTCTTCTCTCTGCAGCGTTTTTATTTTCACCGCTTGGTAGGTCTCTTTTTATAGGGTGTGGTTTATCCCATGTGGGCAGGTAGAAGGAGTGGTTTGTCTCTGACATATGGATGGGGTGGGTGTAGAGTAGTGTTTTTTTTCATCAGGGTATTATCCCAAATGTGACAGCTGTGAAACAAGGAAGTGATTGTTTCACTGATCTGATCCAACTTTCACTCCATACTTTAGCTGGTATAACCAACAAAGTCCGGAAAACACCGCATTCAGAATTGAACAGATCCATCTTTCTTTGACTCTTCTTTATTCTTCAGCTGGTAACTGACATGGAAGAACCAATGACCCTCAGATGAGGATTTTGACAACCAAATAGCCGAAAAGGATTTTTTGACCAGATTGCAGAGATTTTTGGTCCTCTTCCACCACCTCCCCGACACTCCTCGGATTGATTGACTTTAACACGCCCCAATCATTGGAAGATAATGTGGCTACACCACCAGATCCTGCAGTGTGTTTCCTTCACTTCGCTGATACAGACACAGTTCTCCGGTCTGATACCTAAACATATATCCCCAACTACCATGCTCTCCATAAGGTCTTAAAGACCATTCCTTATGCAGATGCACATTGAGTGGCGGAGGCTTTTGGATCCTGCACATAAACAGCATACTTTTTCTGGGACCATCTACACCGGACTCTTGTAAAATGGTTATCTTTGTTTCACTAATGCAAGACGTTGCGTCATCCCCCGACATGGTGAGTGAAAGAATCTTATTTTGACTACACACAGATGACATAATGCCTTGTGAGTATGAGGGGGGGAAAAAAGGAGGGGGGACACGTGGTTAAAAGGAGCCCCCATATGCTAATTAGGTCTATGTCTGTCTAAGAGTCACGTCATTTAAGTTTATAAGAATACAATTTGATGGATAGGAACCCTCCAACACACACACACACACACACACACACACACACACACACACACACACACACACACTTTGAGCAAATTATGTGGAAATCTCCCTTTAGATGAATGAGTCAGTGTTGCTGTTTTTTATCATTGTGAATAAGAACATTGAAAGAATTATACAGAATTATAATGAACTATAATTATATAACGTTATCCTGGATGATGTAATGTCTAGACAGTCAATTCATACGTAGAACAAAGGGGCCTATCCCATACATATGCAAATGAGGGGGCCCCATGGGCACGCGTGGGGAAGGGGGCGGGGCGTGGGAATATGCAAATAAGGTCAAAGGTCAAGGGGGCGGGGCGTGGGAATATGCAAATGAGGTCAAAGGTCAGAGCTGTCAAGTTTGACGAAAGGTAGATCCTATACTCTCTCTCACAACCAAATAAACACAACACAACTATATACACACAACACAACCATATACACACAACACAACTATATACACACAACACAACAACACAACCACATACACACAACACAACCATATACACACAACACAACCACATACACACAACACAACCATATACACACAACACAACACAACCAAATACACACAACACAACCAAATAAACACAACACAAACACATACAAACAACACAACCAAATAAACACAACACAACCACATACACACAACACAACTATATACACACAACACAACCAAATAAACACAACACAACCACATACACACAACACAACCACATACACACAACACAACCAAATAAACACAACACAACCATATACACACAACACAACCATATACACACAACACAACACAACCATATACACACAACACAACACAACCATATACACACAACACAACCACATACACACAAAACAACCAAATAAACACAACACAACTATATACACACAACACAACCAAATAAACACAACACAACCACATACACACAACACAACCAAATAAACACAACACAACCACATACACACAACACAACTATATACAAACAACACAACCAAATACACACAACACAATCAAATAAACACAACACAACTATATACACACAACACAACCATATACACACACACAACACAACACAACCACATACACACAACACAACCAAATAAACACAACTATATACACACAACACATCCAAATACACACAACACAACCAAATAAACACAACACAACTATATACACACAACACAACCAAATAAACACAACACAACCAAATAAACACAACACAACCAAATACACACAACACAACCACATACACACAACACAACCATATACATACACACAACACAACACAACCATATACACACAACCACAACCAAATAAACACAACTATATACACACAACACAACCACATACACACAACACAACCAAATAAACACAACACAACTATATACACACAACACAACCACATACACACAACACAACTATATACACACAACACAACCAAATACACACAACACAACCAAATAAACACAACACAACTATATACACACAACCATATACACACACACAACACAACACAACCATATACACACAACCATATACACACAACACAACCATATACACACAACACAACTATATACACACAACACAACCATATACACACAACACAACCAAATAAACATAACACAACCATATACGCACAACACAACCAAATTAACACAACACAGCTATATACACACAACACAACCATATACACACAACCATATACACACAACACAACCATATACACACAACACAACTATATACACACAACACAACCATATACACACAACACAACCAAATAAACACAACACAACTATATACACACAACACAACCAAATAAATATAACACAACCATATACACACAACACAACCAAATAAACGTGGTGGTGGTGAGTTGGGTCAGGGGGTGGGGGAAGACTCTGGACAGACCTGGTAAGCCCAAACGGGTAGTGCGGGTAAATTGGGAACGTCTGGAGGAGGCCCCTGTCCGACAGACTTTCAACTCACACCTCCGGCGGAGCTTTTCGTGCATCCCTGTGGAGGCTGGGGGCATTGAACCTGAGTGGACGATGTTCAAAGTTTCCATTGCTGAAGCTGCGGTGAGGAGCTGTGGTCTTAGGGTCTTTGGTGCCTCAAGGGGCGGTAACCCACGAACACCGTGGTGGACACCGGTGGTCAGGGAAGCCGTCCGACTGAAGAAGGAGTCTTTCCGGGATATGTTATCCCAGACGACTCCGGAGGCAGTTGCAAGGTACCGAAGGGCCCGAAGGGCTGCAGCCTCTGCCGTGAAAGAGGCAAAGCAGCGTGTGTGGGAGAAGTTCGGAGAAGACATGGAGAAGGACTTTCGGTCGGCACCAAGGTGCTTCTGGAAAACCGTTCACCACCTCAGGAGGGGGAAGCGAGGAACCATCCAAGCTGTGTACAGTAAGGATGGGACGCTGTTGACCTCAACTGAGGAGGTAATAGGGCGGTGGAAGGAGCACTTTGAGGAACTCCTAAATCCGACTAATACGCCCTCTATGGTAGAGGCAGAGCTGGAGGATGAGGGGGGGATTGGCATCAATTTCCCTGGTGGAGGTTGCTGAGGTAGTTAAACAACTCCACAGTGGCAAAGCCCCAGGAATTGATGAGATCCGTCCAGAAATGCTTAAAGCTCTGGGTGTGGAGGGGTTGTCTTGGTTGACACGCCTCTTCAACATTGCGTGGAAGTCTGGGACGGTGCCTAAGGAGTGGCAGACCGGGGTGGTGGTTCCCTTTTTAAAAAAGGGGGACCAGAGGGTGTGTGCCAATTACAGGGGTATCACACTTCTCAGCCTCCCCGGTAAAGTCTACTCCAAGGTGCTGGAAAGGAGGGTTCGGTCGATAGTCGAATCTCAGGTTGAAGAGGAACAATGCGGATTCCGTCCCTGGTCGTGGAACAACGGACCAGATCTTTACTCTCGCAAGGATCCTGGAGGGAGCCTGGGAGTATGCCCAACCAGTCTACATGTGTTTTGTGGATCTGGAGAAGGCGTATGACCGGGTGCCCCGGGAGATACTGTGGGAGGTGCTGCGGGAGTACAGGGTGAGGGGGTCCCTTCTCAGGGCCATCCAATCTCTGTACGACCAAAGCGAGAGCTGTGTCCGGGTTCTCGGCAGTAAGTCGGACTCGCTTTCAGGTGAGAGTTGGCCTCCGCCAGGGCTGCGCTTTGTCACCAATCCTGTTTGTAGTATTTATGGACAGGATATCGAGGCGTAGTCGGGGTGGAGAGGGGTTGCAGTTCGGTGGGCTGGGGATCTCATCGCTGCTTTTTGCAGATGATGTGGTCCTGATGGCATCATCGGCCTGTGACCTTCAGCACTCACTGGATCGGTTCGCAGCCGAGTGTGAAGCGGCTGGGATGAGGATCAGCACCTCTAAATCGGAGGCCATGGTTCTCAGCAGGAAACCGATGGAGTGCCTTCTCCAGGTAGGGAATGAGTCCTTACCCCAAGTGAAGGAGTTCAAGTACCTTGGGGTCTTGTTCGCGAGTGAGGGGACAATGGAGCGGGAGATTGGTCGGAGAATCGGCACAGCAGGTGCGGTATTACATTCAATTTATCGCACCGTTAGACGAAAAGAGAGCTGAGCCAGAAGGCAAAGCTCTCAATCTACCGGTCAGTTTTTGTTCCTACCCTCACCTATGGTCATGAAGGCTGGGTCATGACCGAAAGAACAAGATCCAGGGTACAAGCGGCCGAAATGGGTTTCCTCAGGAGGGTAGCTGGCGTCTCCCTTAGAGATAGGGTGAGAAGCTCAGTTATCCGTGAGGAGCTCGGAGTAGAGCCGCTGCTCCTTTGCGTCGAAAGGAGCCAGTTGAGGTGGTTCGGGCATCTGGTAAGGATGCCCCCTGGGCGCCTCCCTAGGGAGGTGTTCCAGGCACGTCCAGCTGGGAGGAGGCCTCGGGGGAGACCCAGGACTAGGTGGAGGGATTATATCTCTAACCTGGCCTGGGAACGCCTCGGGATCCCCCAGTCGGAGCTGGTTAATGTGGCCCGGGAAAGGGAAGTTTGGGGTCCCCTGCTGGAGCTGCTACCCCCGCGACCCGACCCCGGATAAGCGGATGAAGATGGATGGATGGATGGACAACCAAATAAACACAACACAGCTATATACATACAACACAACCAAATACACACAACCACATACACACAACACAACTATATACACACAACACAACCAAATACACACAACACAACCAAATAAACACAACACAACTATATACACACAACACACCAAATACCTTGTTCGTGAGTGAGGGGACAATGGAGCAGGAGATTGGTCGGAGAATTGGCTGCTCCTTCGCGTCGAAAGGAGCCAGTTGAGGTGGTTCGGGCATCTGGTAAGGATGCCCCCTGGGCGCCTCCCTAGGGAGGTGTTCCAGGCACGTCCAGCTGGGAGGAGGCCTCGGGGAAAACCCAGGACTAGGTGGAGGGACTTCCAGCTGGGAGGAGGCCTCGGGGAAGACCCAGGACTAGGTGGAGGGACTTCCAGCTGGGAGGAGGCCTCGGGGGAGACCCAGGACTAGGTGGAGGGACTTCCAGCTGGGAGGAGGCCTCAGGGGAGACCCAGGACTAGGTGGAGGGACTTCCAGCTGGGAGGAGGCCAGGTTTTTTGTAGTTGATGACAGGTATGATGTAAAAAGTCTGCTTTTTAAAAAAAAATAAAAGTCTGCCTGCCTCTATGGGAATCTAACATGGGGGGTACTGACTTATGCCCCCTGTATTTTAAGGAAGAACATTTATTTATTGACGATACATTATTCATTCACAAAGATAACTGGTGTCCTTAAAGGTTGGATTTTCCTCATTTTTTTTTAATGAAGGCATTAAGATCAGTTTCCTAAAGATGATGTTTTTATTCCTCTTTTTAGTAACTTTAGCATGGCTTCCTACTTTGTTCTCATGACTGTAGATATGTAGAATTTAAGATAATTAAACTGTAATACAAATTAAAAAGCTTACAATAATAAGTCCAAACTTCAACATTATTTACAATAGTTCTACCTTATAAATGTACGAATACATCAGAATATTTAGAAATACATTTAAATATTTAAAAAATATATATTAAAATGAATCAAAATAATAATGAAAAAATGTAATGAAACAAGAGAGGAGCGCTGCGTTTGAGACAACCTGTACAGTAGGAATATTTAACTTCCTCAGTTTCTGTTTTGTTGTAATAGTTTCTGACTTCTATTGTTTCTAATAACAATGAATTATTTGGTTAAAGGGAAGTTAATATTGGACTTCAGCTATATGAACTATTTCACAAGACTTTGGCATCATTTGGGAAAACTTTTGACGTTTTTGTCGCTTTTTTTGTTGTTTATCTGGCCATAATGTCCCTTCTTTCCTCCCTTTTTCTGATATTTTTGTCTCTTTATTTAAACGTTTTTTTCAGCATTTTTTCCTCTTTATTTCATGGTTTTTTTCAACACATTTTAGCGTTTTTGTCATTGCTTTTTGGACATTTTTGCTGCTTTTTGCGGCATTTTTTTCAACATTTTTGTGGCATTATTTTAAAGTTTTTTTAAAGCCGTTATATAAGATCTGTAAAAAATTTGGGAAAAATGATAATTCTGTAGCTTTGTAAGACATTTGTGTCTCTAATTTCCTTCCTGTTTTGTATCTAACTGTTTTCCAACTGACACATAGTGACATCGTTCTGTTGGACTTTACTTTCACCAGATGGACACAAACATGACTCTGCAGATCTGCGTCTGCAACATGACTCAGCAGAATGTTCACGTTGCTCTGCGTCCCCCTGGAGGATTTATTCTGCCACCTGGTGGCCGCAACCGTTAATGCATCTGTGTTTTATTAAAGGTCCCATGACATGGTGCTCTTTGGATGCTTTTATATAGACCTTAGTGGTCCCCTAATACTGTATCTGAAGTCTCTTTATATAGACCTTAGTGTGTCTGTGTGTGTGTCTGTGTGTGTGTGTGTGTGTGTGTGTGTGTGTGTGTGTGTGTGTCTGTGTGTGTGTGTGTGTGTGTGTGTGTGTGTGTGTGTGTGTGTGTGTGTGTGTGTGTGTGTACTGAGACTCAGAGGAACGATCAGACAGGAGTTTGAGTTATTTTATCATCCAACACAACCAGCTCAGGATCAACTACAACTCCCATGATGCTTAGACACAAAATAGCAACAATAACGTCAAAAAGAGCAACAAAACGCATTTCTACAATTTGATGATCACAGCTTCCATCTTTAAAGGACTGGAAGTGGAGGAAGTTTACAATGTTCACGAGGAATCTGTTCAATCATTCTGAATTATTTCATACAAAGTTCATTCATTAGTTCATAACAATAAGCTGAAATATTTCTGTAAGTGTGATCCTGTACAGACTCAACTGATCAGCAGTGAGAAACAGGAGGAGACTCTCCGTCCTACACAGGACTCAGAGACACTGAGGAACCAGGAGACCAGAACCTGAACCCAGGATAGAGAGGCTGAGTGAATGTGGTGTTTAAGGTGTGGAGGAGGATCAGTGAGTCAGAGGAGACTGAGTAGAAGGACAGAGAGCCAGCAGGAACGTCCACATACACTGCTACTCTATCAGAGACAGAGGAGGAGGAGATGGATGCTACTCTGTTAGAGACAGAGGAGGAGGAGATGGATGTTACTCTATCAGAGACAGAGGAGGAGAGATGGATGACTGTTCCTCTCTTATTGTGCCAGACATAGTAACGACCATCAGAGCAGTTCAGACTCCAGGACTGATCATTATATCCAAACACACAGTCATAACTGTCTCCTCTCCTGCTGATTCCTCTGTAACTCACTGATATATCAACCCCTCCTCTCCTCTCAACCTCCCAGTAACAGCGACCAGTCAGACCATCTCTACACAGCAGCTGATGATAGGAGTCAAACCTCTCTGGATGATCAGGATATGGCTGATCCTCCTCCTTCACTAATGTCACCTTCCTGTTGTTGTCAGACAGTTTGAGGTTTCTGTTCACTGTGTTTGTGTCGACTGTGAGTTGACAGGAATCTTACGGAGAGAAGGAGACACAACACAGCTGCAGTTATTAACCAATCAGCACTTTGATGATGACATCAGAGGGTTGAATGAGTGATGTCACAGTTTGATGAATGAAATGTAAAAACACACTTACATCTCCATGGACCTGGTGTCAACCATCTGACTCCAGCAGGCTCCACCCTGAAAGGAGGAGGAGGGGGGGGGGGGCATTACATCACTCATCACAAAGACCCAATATTTAAATCTGCCATTAAAAAGAAAAGAGCAAGAACAAAAACACACACAAGTATGTGAAGAAACATATTAAACCCAGTCATCATCTTCAATGAGTTGAGCTCTGACTTTAGTGACCAGTTTCTTGAGGCGGTAAACCTCTTGGATAGTGAACCCTTCTGTATCTTTCCTCAGCCAGGCCACAGACCTGATAATCCCTCTCAGATCAGGGAAGAACTGCTCCGTCTTCACCGCCTTGATCCCTTTAGTGTCCTGCAGGAACTTCTTGATCTTATCCAGAGGATACAGAGTTAACTTCTCTACCTGGGATGCTGTCCACTCACAATCTTCCTCATCATCATCATCATCATCATCATCATCATCATCATCATCAACACAGACCCTCTAGCAGCTTTTTAGCTTTAGCATCATTCTGCTCTTTGTTAGAACTGTTTTTTCTTTTGCTGGATCTTGTAGTTACATCCATCTCATCAGACACATTTTCAGCCAGAGCATCATCAACCACATTTGTAATATTCTGACTGCAGCTTGTCTTATTTGCACTGCCTTTCTTTTTCCCTGTCTGTCTGTTATTTTCTGCTGCCTCAGTAGACTGGGCATTTCCTTCATTAACAGTTGTATTTCCACACTCCTGTTGTACAACTAACTCTGTAACCTCTGCAGTTTCTGCACACTGTTGCGCACCTGCCGAGTCTGAGTCAGCCGCAGGTGGCGCAACATCTGAGTCTGAGCCCCCCGGAGGCGACTCTGCGGCCCGGTCGGCCGAACCGCCCGACCCAGCGGGACCGGGAGCCGTCTCGGCCGAAACACCCGGCTCCCCGGGACCGGGGTCCGATCCCGCGGGACCGGGAGCCGTCTCATCCGAACCGCCCGGCCCCCCAGACTCGGGGGCCGGCCGACGCGGACAGGCCCCCGAACGGACCAAATGACCCTCCTCCCCACATCCAAAACACTTCATGGAATCAGAAGTCGCAAAAACAACATAGCTGAAGCCTTCCACTTTAAAACTGAACGTTAGATTTCAGAGTCATGAAGACTTGTCTTCTGTGACACAGTACGTGCTTGAGTTTTAAACCATTTTAATGGGAGACATCAGCTGGCCGTACCGTGACAGCTCTCTGGCCAAATCCTCATTTTTAATAAACGGAGGTACGTTTGAAATCATGATTCTTTTAGCTGGGCTCACCAGCGGGAGAACCGGGGTGAAAGTATCCCGGATAACAATTCCTCTTTCTACCACAGTCTCAACCTTCGCCACATCATCCAAGAAAATAACCACAGCCTTGTTCATACGGGAGGCAGACTTCACACTGTCAAACCCCACCACCTCCCCGACAGCATAGCTGGCCTCCTCCACTGAACAGCCCACATGCGGGGAAATCCTCACCGCATGTCGGCGTGTCAGCTTCTCCAGCACCGCATGGCCGCCAAACACGGGCATAATGCCCGGCTGACACCCAAACTACCTGAACAAAACCCACCACCAACTAATAACTAACAACTACACAACAAGATAAACACGTACAAAACCCCAAATAAACAGAAAAACAGAGATAGAAACTCACACGCTCCGTAGACTCACTCAGCACTCACACTCACACATCCACTCAGAGAGAGACAGAGAGAGACAGAGAGAGAGAGAGAGAGAGAGAGAGAGAGAGAGAGAGAGAGAGAGAGAGACAGAGAGAGAGAGAGAGTCAGAGAGAGAGAGAGAGAGAGAGAGAGAGAGAGAGAGAGAGAGAGAGAGAGACAGAGAGAGAGAGAGAGAGAGAGAGAGAGAGAAGAAGAATAGTAGACATGTTTTTCTGAAGCTCCTTCACCTGGGTCCAACATTGGGAGAGTTAGCGTTATCAGCTGGTTAGCTTAGTGCAGGTGCTAACGGATCCAAGAGTGTATCTGGTAAGTTACCCCACTAATAATGCCCAGAATGATACCAAACTTCTACAGTAGTACCAATAGGTTATGTTCTCATAACACGATGGATTGGAACGTTTGTAAGTACACCAGGAGTTTATTTAAATAAGACTTGCCTGCTGGCTTCTCCTGCTAACACAACAGCTAACCCTGCTAACACAACAGCTAACCCTGCTAACACGACAGCTAACACTGCTAACACAACAGCTAACACTGCTAACACAACAGCTAACTCTGCTAACACAATAGCTAACCCTCCTAACACAACAGCTAACTCTGCTAACACAACAGCTAACTCCGCTAACACAACAGCTAACCCTGCTAACACCACAGCTAACTCTGCTAACACTACAGCTAACCCTGCTAACACAACAGCTAACACTGCAACACGACAGCTAACACTGCTAACACAACAGCTAACTCCGCTAACACAACGGGTAACTCTGCTAACACAACAGCTAACTCTGCTAACACAACTGCTAACCCTGCTAGCATGACAGCTAACTCTGCTAACACAACGGGTAACTCTGTTAACACAACATCTAACTCTGTTAACACAACAGTTAACCCTGCTAACACAACAGCTACCTCTCCTAACGGCAGCTAACCCTGATAACACGAGAGCTAACTCTACTAACAACAGCTAACTCGGCTAACACGACGGCTAACTCTGTTAACACAACATCTAACTCTGTTAACACAACAGTTAACCCTGCTAACACAACAGCTAACTCTCCTAAGAACAGCTAACTCTGCTAACACAACAGTTAACTCCTCAAACAACAGCTAACTGCTCTAACAACAGCTAACTCTGCTAACACAACAGCTAACTATGCTTACATGACAGCTAACCCTGCTAACACGACAGCTAACCCTGCTAACACGACAGCTAAACTACAGCTAACTCGGCGCTTCACAACAGCTAACTCTGCTAACACTACAGCTAACTATGCTAACTAAACAGCTCACTCTGCTAACACAACAGCTACTTATGCTAACACAACAGCTAACTCTGCTAACACAACAGCTAACTCCTCATTTACAACATCTAATTATGTTAACACAACAGCTAACTCCTCTAACACAACAGCTAACTCTGCTAACACGACAGATAAATCTACTAACACAACTGCTAATTCTGCAAAAACAACAGCTTACTCTGCTATCACAACAGCTAACCCTGCTAACACGACAGCTAACTCTGCTAACACGACAGCTAACCCTGCTAACACTACAGCTAACTCTGCTAACACAACAGCTAACTCTGCTAACGACAGCTAACTCTGCTAACACTACAGCTAACTCCTCTAACACAACAGCTAACTCTGCTAACACAACAGCTAACTCTGCTAACACAATTGCTAACTCTGCTCACACAACAGCTAACCCTGCTAACACGACAGCTAACCCTGCTAACACTACAGCTAACTCGGCTAACACAACAGCTAACTCTGCTAACACTACAGCTAACTATGCTAACTAAATAGCTCACTCTGCTAACACAACATCTAATTATGCTAACACAACAGCTAACTCCTCTAACACAACAGCTAACCCTGCTAACAAAACAGCTAACTCTGCTTACACAAAAGCTAACCCTGCTAACACGACAGATACCTCTCCTAATGGCAGCTAACCCTGATAACATGAGAGCTAACTCTACTAACAACAGCTAACACGACAGCTAACTCTGCTAACACAACTAACTCCTCTAACACAACAGCTAACTCTCTAACAACAGCTAACTCTGCTAACACGACAGATAAATCTGCTAACACAACAGCTAATTCTGCAAACACAACAGCTTACTCTGCTATCACAACAGCTAATAATGCTAACACGACAGCTAACTCTGCTAACACAACAGCTAACCCTGCTAACACGACAGCTAACTCTGCTAACACAACAGCTAACTCTGCTAACGACAGCTAACTCTGCTAACAACAGCTAACTCGGCTAACACGACAGCTAATTCTGCTCAAACAAAAGCTAACCCTGCTAACACGAAAGCTAACCCTGCTAACACTACAGCTAACTATGCTAACTAAACAGCTCACTCTGCTAACAAAACAGCTAATGATGCTAACACAACAGCTAACTCTGCTAACAACAGCTAATTCCACTAACACAACAGTTAACCCCGCTAACACAACTGCTAACTCTGCTAACACGGCAGCTAACTCTGCTCACACAACAGCTAACCCTGCTAACACGACAGCTAACTCTGCTAACATGACAGCTAACTCTGCTAACACAACAGCTAACTCTGCTCACACAACAGCTAACCATGCTAACACAACAGCTAACTCTGCTAACAAAACAGCTAATGATGCTAACACAACAGCTAACTCCGCTAACAACAGCTAACTCCGCTAACACAACAGCTAACTCCTCTAACACAACAGTTAACCCCGCTAACACAACTGCTAACTCTGCTAACACGACAGCTAACCCTCCTAACACAACAGCTAAACCTGCTAACACAACAGCTAACTATGCTAACTAAACAGCTCACTCTGCTAACAAAACAGCTAATGATGCTAACACAACAGCTAACTCCACTAACAACAGCTAAACCTGCTAACACAACAGTTAACTCTGCTAACACGACAGCTAACCCTGCTAACACGACAGATACCTCTCCTAATGGCAGCTAACCCTGATAACATGAGAGCTAACTCTACTAACAACAGCTAACTCTGCTAACACAATAGCTAACTCGGCTAACAAGACAGCTAACCGTGCTAACACAACAGCTAACCCTGCTAAAACTACAGCTAACTCTGCTAACACAACTGCTAACTCTGCTCACACAACAGCTAACCATGCTAACACAACAGCTAACTCTGCTAACACAACAGCTAACTCCACTAACAACAGCTAAACCTGCTAACACAACAGTTAACTCTGCTAACACGACAGCTAACCCTGCTAACACGGCAGCTAACTCTGCTCACACAACAGCTAACCCTGCTAACACGACAGCTAACCCTGCTAACACTACAGCTAACTCGGCTAACACAACAGCTAACTCTGCTAACACTACAGCTAACTATGCTAACTAAACAGCTCACTCTGCTAACACAACAGCTACTTATGCTAACACAACAGCTAACTCTGCTAACACAACAGCTAACTCCTCATATACAACATCTAATTATGCTAACACAACAGCTAACTCCTCTAACACAACAGCTAACCCTGCTAACAAAACAGCTAACTCTGCTTACACAAAAGCTAACCCTGCTAACACGACAGATACCTCTCCTAATGGCAACTAACCCTGATAACATGAGAGCTAACTCTACTAACAACAGCTAACTCGGCTAACACGACAGCTAACTCTGCTAAAACAACAACTAACTCTGCTAACACAACTGCTAACTCTGCTTACACAAAAGCTAACCCTGCTAACACGACAGATAGCTCTCCTAATGGCAGCTAACCCTGATAACATGAGAGCTAACTCTACTAACAACAGCTAACTCTACTAACACGACAGCTAACTCTGCTAACACAACAGCTAACTCTGCTAACACGACAGCTAACTCTGCTAACACTACAGCTAACTCCTCTAACACAACAGCTAACTCTGCTCAAACAAAAGCTAACCCTGCTAACACGACAGCTAACCCTGCTAACACTACAGCTAACTATGCTAACTAAACAGCTCACTCTGCTAACAAAACAGCTAATGATGCTAACACAACAGCTAACTCCGCTAACAACAGCTAACTCGTCTAACACAACAGTTAACCCCGCTAACACAACTGCTAACTCTGCTAACACGACAGCTAACCCTCCTAACACAACAGCTAAACCTGCTAACACAACAGCTAACCCTGCTAACACGACAGCTAACTCTACTAACAACAGCTAAATCTGCTAACACGACAGCTAAATCTGCTAACACAACAGCTAAGGACAGGGAAGAGGAGCAAGAAGCAAGCTAAGGACCAAAAGGCTCCAAACAACAGGAAAAACCACCAAAGGCTAGCACCATCTCCTTCCCACTCAAGAGGAGCTGTAGTAGAGTAGTAAGGTAAGCTTCCTTCATACTCACAGTAGTTTAATTTCTAATATCAGCAGGACAGACAGGCCATGGACAGAGAGCTGACTGCTGTAAGCGAGGAGCTGCAGCAGGACAGACAGGCCATGGGCAGAGAGCTGACTGCTGTAAGACAGGAGCTGCAGCAGGACAGACAGGCCATGGGCAGAGAGCTGACTGCTGTCAGAGAGGAGCTGCAGCAGGACAGACAGGTCATGGGCAGAGAGCTGACTGCTGTCAGAGAGGAGCTGCAGCAGGACAGACAGGCCATGGGCAGAGAGCTGACTGCTATAAGAGAGGAGCTGCTATATACATATTCATATGCTGAAGTATATTTCTGGAGTGTTAAAGATGAAAAGAAAAAATAACAAGAACCGTACAGAACCGAAAACCGTGACCCTAAAACCGTGATACGAACCAAACCGTGGATTTTGTGAACCGTACCACCCCTAGTATATACAGTCAGGTCCATAAATATTGGGACATCGACACAATTCTAATCTTTTTGGCTCTATACACCACCACAATGGAGTTGAAATGAAACGAACAAGATGTGCTTTAACTGCAGACTTTCAGCTTTAATTTGAGGGTATTTACATCCAAATCAGGTGAACGGTGTAGGAATTACAACAGTTTGTATATGTGCCTCCCACTTTTTAAGGGACCAAAAGTAATGGGACAACTGGCTGCTCAGCTGTTCCATGGCCAGGTGTGTGTTATTCCCTCATTATCCCATTTACAAGGAGCAGATAAAAGGTCCAGAGTTCATTTCAAGTGTGCTATTTACATTTGGAATCTGTTGCTGTCAACTCTCAATATGAGATCCAAAGAGCTGTCACTATCAGTGAAGGAAGCCATCATCAGGCTGAAAAATCTAAACAACCCCATCAGAGAGATAGCAGAAACATTAGGTGTGGCCAAATCAACTGTTTGGAACATTCTTAAAAAGAAAGAACGCACCGGTGAGCTCAGCAACACCAAAAGACCCGGAAGACCACGGAAAACAACTGTGGTGGATGACCGAAGAATACTTTCCCTGGTGAAGAAAACACCCTTCACAACAGTTGGCCAGATCAAGAACACTCTCCAGGAGGTAGGTGTATGTGTGTCAAAGTCAACAATCAAGAGAAGACTTCACCAGAGTGAATACAGAGGGTTCACTACAAGATGTAAACCATTGGTGAGCCTCAAAAACAGGAAGGCCAGATTAGAGTTTGCCAAACAACATCTAAAAAAAGCCTTCACATTTCTGGAACAACATCCTATGGACAGATGAGACAAAGATCAACTTGTACCAGAGTGATGGGAAGAGAAGAGTATGGAGAAGGAAAGGAACTGCTCATGATCCAAAGCATACCACCTCATCAGTGAAGTATGGTGGTGGTAGTGTCATGGCGTGGGCATGTATGGCTGCCAATGGAACTGCTTCTCTTGTATTTATTGATGATGTGACTGCTGACAAAAGCAGCAGGATGAATTCTGAAGTGTTTCGGGCAATATTATCTGCTCATATTCAGCCAAATGCTTCAGAACTCATTGGACGGCGCTTCACAGTGCAGATGGACAATGACCCGAAGCATACTGCGAAAGCAACCAAAGAGTTTTTTTAAGGGAAAGAAGTGGAATGTTATGCAATGGCCAAGTCAATCACCTGACCTGAATCCGATTGAGCATGCATTTCACTTGCTGAAGACAAAACTGAAGGGAAAATGCCCCAAGAACAAGCAGGAACTGAAGACAGTTGCAGTAGAGGCCTGGCAGAGCATCACCAGGGATGAAACCCAGCGTCTGGTGATGTCTATGCCTTCCAGACTTCAGGCTGGAATTGATTGCAAAGGATTTGCAACCAAGTATTAAAAAGTGAAAGTTTGATTTATGAATGTTAATCTGTCCCATTACTTTTGGTCCCTTAAAAAGTGGGAGGCACATATACAAACTGTTGTAATTCCTACACCGTTCACCTGATTTGGATGTAAATACCCTCAAATTAAAGCTGAAAGTCTGCAGTTAAAGGACATCTTGTTTGTTTCATTTCAACTCCATTGTGGTGGTGTATAGAGCCAAAAAGATTAGAATTGTGTCGATGTCCCAATATTTATGGACCTGACTGTATATAATGTTTGCACCGAAGGGACTAGGAAAGAGCATTTTGAGGGACTTTTTGAACTTGGAGTTGGTACTCTCCCAGTACAAGAGGAACTTAGAGAAATAATTGGTCCTGATGTCAGTATACGTCTCTGATCGATCACATGAGCCATGTAGCACCAGCAACTGACATTTTAAACCTCTAGATAACTAGTCTGCCGAAAGACACGCTCTTCTCACAGCGTAGAAAGCACATTGATTTGTGCTAAGCTAAACCATGGACAGTTCCTTTAACATACAGAGATGTGTCCAAACTACATCAATTATTAACAGGAAGTCATCATTTTAGTTCCTGGAGATGTTTTTCTTTACATCTTCCTACACAAATATCTCCTTTTTGTTCATCAGTGTTTGTACCTGAGAGTGTCTAGTCTCCAGTTTGGATCCTCCAGTCCCGCTGACAGTAGCTTCACTCCTGAGTCTCCTGGATGATTGTAGCTCAGGTCCAGCTCTCTCAGATGGGAGGGGTTGGCCCTCAGCGCTGAGACCAGAGAGGTACAGCCTTCCTCTGAGATCAGACAGCCTGACAGACTGCAAACACACAGAACAACACACATGAACCCTCTCAAGTCTCAGGTCCAGCTCTCTCAGATGGGAGGGGTTGGAGCTCAGCGCTGAGACCAGAGAGGTACAGCCTTCCTCTGAGATCAGACAGCCTGACAGACTGCAAACACACAGAACAACACACATGAACCCTCTCAAGTCTCAGGTCCAGCTCTCTCAGATGGGAGGGGTTGGACCCTCAGCGCTGAGACCAGAGAAGTACAGCCTTCCTCT